>NC_090324.1:191815142-191841331 GCF_040869045.1 Eurosta solidaginis
AAACAAATTCTAAAGTCACCCCTGGTCCACCTTTATGGCGATATCTCGAAAAGGCGTCCACCTATAGAACTAAGGCCACTCCCTTTTAAAATACTCATTAACACCTTTCATTTGATACCCATATCGTACAAACAAATTCTAGAGTCACCTCTGGTCCACCTTTATATCGATATTTCGAAAAGGCGTCCACCCATAGAACTAAGGCCCTCTCCCTTTTAAAATACTCATTAACACCTTTCGTTTGATACCCATATTGCATAAACGGATTCTAGAGTCATCCCTGGTCCACCTTTATGGCGATATCTCGAAAAGGCGTCCACCTATAAATCTAAGGCCCACTCCTTTTATAATACTCATTAACACCTTTCATTTGATACCAATATCGTACGAACAAATTCTAGAGTCACCCCTGGTCCACCTTTATGGCGATATCTCGAAAAGGCGTCCACCCATAGAACTAAGGCCCACTCCCTTTTAAAATACTCATTAAAACCTTTCATTTGATACCCATATTGTACAAACAATTTCTAGAGTCACCCCTGGTCCACCTTTATGGCAATATCTCGAAAAGGCGTCCACCCATAGAACTAAGGCCCACTGCCTTTTAAAACACTCATTAACACCTTTCATTTGACACCCATATTGTACAAACGCATTCTAGAGTCACCCCTGGTCCACCTTTATAACGATATCCCGAAGAGGCGTCCACTTATAGAGCTAAGGCCCACTCCCTTTTAAAATACCCATTAACACCTTTCATTTGATACCCATGTCGTACAAACAAATTCTAGAGTCACCCCTGGTCCACCTTTATGGCGATATCTCGAAAAAGCGTCCACCTATAGAACTAAGGCCCACTCCCTTTTAAAATACTCATTAACACCTTTCATTTGATACCCATATCGTACAAACAAATTCTAGTGTGACCCCTGGTCCACCTTTATGGCGATATCTCGAAAAGGCGTCTACCTATAGAACTAAGGCCCACTCCCTTTTAAAATACTCATTAACACCTTTCATTTGATACCCATATCGTACAAACAAATTCTAGAGTCACCTCTGGTCCACCTTTATGGCGATATCTCGAAAAGCCGTCCGCCTATAGAACTAAGGCCCACTCCCTTTTAAAATACTCATTAACACCTTTCATTTGATACCCATATCGTACAAACAAATTCTAGAGTCACCCCTGGTCCACCTTTATGGCGATATCTCGAAAAGGCGTCTACCTATAGAACTAAGGCCCACTCCCTTTTAAAATACTCATTAACACCTTTCATTTGATACCCATATCGTACAAACAAATTCTAGAGTCACCCCTGGTCCACCTTTATGGCGATATCTCGAAAAGCCGTCCGCCTATAGAACTAAGGCCCACTCCCTTTTAAAATACTCATTAACACCTTTCATTTGATACCCATATCGTACAAACAAATTCTAGAGTCACCCCTGGTCCACCTTTATGGCGATATCTCGAAAAGGCGTCTACCTATAGAACTAAGGCCCACTCCCTTTTAAAATACTCATTAACACCTTTCATTTGATACCCATATCATACAAACAACACATTCCAGGGTTACCCTAGGTTCATTTTCCTACATGGTGATTTTCCCTTATTTTGTCTCCATAGCTCTCAACTGAGTATGTAATGTTCGGTTACACCCGAACTTAGCCTTCCTTACTTGTTTATTTTATATTTATCTTAAAAATCGTTTAGATATGTTCAAATTTCACCAAATGCTTACGTGTATAGCATATATTGTTGTCTGAGAAAATCATAGATACCGGTGGTATATATAGTATATATCCCATACAACCGATTGTTCAGATAAGAAACTTTGCGCAATTTCTTCCCCATTTTAACAGTTATAAGCTTCAAATTTCACCGATTGCTTACGTATATAGTATGTATTGTTGTGTCAAAAAATCATAGAGATCGGTGATATATATAATATATATATGATGGTATATATAGTATATATATATAGTATATATATATTTTTTTTACGATTTCGGCCCCATTTTAACAGCTAGAAGCTTCAAATTTCACCAACTGCTTACGTGTATAGCATATATTGATGTCTGAAAAAATCATTGAGATCGGTGGTACACATAGTATATATCTCATACAACCGATTGTTCAGATAAGAAACTTTGCGCAATTTCTGCCCCGTTTTAACAGTTAGAAGCTTCAAATTTCACAAAATGCTTACGTATATAGCATATATTGTTGTCTGAAAAAATCATAGAGATCGGTGGTATATATATTATATACTTCATATAAACTGTCATTTTGACCCCTTTTTTACGGCTAGAATCTTCAAAATTCATCAAATTTCATCAAATAGTTACGTTTTCGTCATATATTTTTGAAATACGTGATTCGTAGTCATAGTTTTTACACGCAGACCACAAAAAACCTGAAACTTTGCATCCTCACACAAAGTACCTACCCGTTTTTTATTTTATATTTATCTTAAAAATCGTTAAGGTATGTAGATCTGTTCACTATATATTTCTTATCTTATACATCCGATTATTCGGAGATTACGAACGGGATAAGATTATTGTTCAGCCCCATTCATGAAAGGTATGAAGTCTTCGGCACAGCCGAAGACAGTCCCGTTCTTACTTGTTTATTTTATATTTATCTTAAAAATCGTTTAGATATGTTCAAATTTCACCAAATGCTTACGTGTATAGCATATATTGTTGTCTGAGAAAATCATAGATACCGGTGGTATATATAGTATATATCCCATACAACCGATTGTTCAGATAAGAAACTTTGCGCAATTTCTTCCCCATTTTAACAGTTATAAGCTTCAAATTTCACCGATTGCTTACGTATATAGTATGTATTGTTGTGTCAAAAAATCATAGAGATCAGTGATATATATAATATATATATGATGGTATATATAGTATATATATATAGTATATATATATTTTTTTTACGATTTCGGCCCCATTTTAACAGCTAGAAGCTTCAAATTTCACAAAATGCTTACGTATATAGCATATATTGTTGTCTGAAAAAATCATAGAGATCGGTCGTATATATATTATATACTTCATATAAACTGTCATTTTCACCCCTTTTTTACGGCTAGAATCTTCAAAATTCATCAAATTTCATCAAATAGTTACGTTTTCGTCATATATTTTTGAAATACGTGATTCGTAGTCATAGTTTTTACACGCAGACCACAAAAAACCTGAAACTTTGCATCCTCACACAAAGTACCTACCCGTTTTTATACTCAGTTGAGCAGAGCTCACAGAGTATATTAAGTTTGATTGGATAACGGTTGGTTGTACATATATAAAGGAATCGAGATAGATATAGACTTCCATATATCAAAATAATCAGGATCGAAAAAAAATTTGATTGAGCCATGTCCGTCCGTCCGTCCGTCCGTCCGTCCGTCCGTCCGTCCGTCCGTCCGTTAACACGATAACTTGAGTAAATTTTGAGGTATCTTGATCAAATTTGGTATGTAGGTTCCAGAGCACTCATCTCAGATCGCTATTTAAAATGAACGATATCGGACTATAACCACGCCCACTTTTTCGATATCGAAAATTTCGAAAAACCGAAAAAATGCGATAATTCATTGCCAAAGGCGGTTAAAGCGATGAAACTTGGTAGATGGGTTGAAGTTATGACGCAGAATAGAAAACTAGTAAGATTTTGGACAATGGGCGTGGCACCGCCCACTTTTACAAGAAGGTAATTTAAAAGTTTTGCAAGCTGTAATTTGGCAGTCGTTGAAGATATCATGATGAAATTTGGCAGGAACGTTACTACTATTACTATATATGTGCTAAATAAAAATTAGCAAAATTGGATGAAGAACACGCCCACTTTTTAAAAAAAAAATTTTTTAAATTCAAATTTTAACAAAAAAGTTAATATCTTTACTGTATATAAGTAAATTAAGTCAAAATTCAACTCCAGTAATGATATGATGCAACAAAATCCAAAAATAAAAGAAAATTTCAAAATGGGCGTGGATCCGCCCATTTTCATTTAGTTTGTCTAGAATACTTTTAATGCCATAAGTCGAACAAAAATTTACCAATCCTTCTCAAATTTGGTAGGAGTATAGATTCTGTGACGATAACTGTTCTCTGTGAAAATGGGCGAAATCGGTGGAAGCCACGCCCAGTTTTTATACACAGTCCACCGTCTGTCCTTCCGCTCGGCCGTTAACACAATAACTTGAGCAAAATCCGATATATCTTTACTAAACTTAGCCCACGTACTTATCTGAACTCACTTTATCTTGGTATAAAAAATGGCCGAAATCCGACCATAACCACGCCCACTTTATCGATATCGAAAATTACGAAAAATGAAAAAAATGCCATAATTCTATACCAACTACGAAAAAAGGGATGAAACATGGTAACTGGATTGGTTTATTGACGCAAAATATAACTTTGGAAAAAACATTGTAAAATGGGTGTGACACCTACCATATTAAGTAGAAGAAAATGAAAAAGTTCTACAAGGCGAAATCAACAGCCCTTGGAATCTTGGCAGGAATACTGTTAGTGGTATTGCATATATAAATAAATTAGCAGTACCCGACAGATGATTTTCTGGATCACCTGGTCCACATTTTGGTCGATATCGCGAGAACGCCTTCACATATACATCTAAGGGCCACTCGCTTTTAAAACCCTCATTAATACTTTTAATTTGATATCCATATCGTACAAACACATTCTAGAATCACCCTGGCCCACCCTAATGGCGATATCTCGAAAAGGCGTCCACCTATAGACCTAATGCCCACTCCCTCTTAAAATGCTCAGTAACACCTTTCGTTTGATACCCATATCGTACAAACATTCTAGAGTCACCCCTGGCCCACCCTAATTGCGATATCTCGAAAAGGCGACCTAATGTCCACTCCCTCTTAAAATGCTCAGTAACACCTTTCGTTTGATACCCATATCGTACAAACATTCTAGAGTCACCCCTGGCCCACCCTAATGGCGATATCTCGAAAAGGCGTCCACCTATAGACCTAATGCCCACTCCCTCTTAAAATGCTCAGTAACACCTTTCGTTTGATACCCATATCGTACAAACATTCTAGAGTCACCCCTGGCCCACCCTAATGGCGATATCTCGAAAAGGCGTCCACATATAGACCTAATGCCCACTCCCTCTTAAAATGCTCAGTAACACCTTTCGTTTGATACCCATATCGTACAAACATTGTAGAGTCACCCTTGGTCCACCTTTATGGCGATATCTCGAAAAGGCGTCCACCTATAGAACTAAGGATTACTCCCTTTTAAAATACTCATTACCACCTTTCATTTGATACCCATATCGTACAAACACATTCTAGAGTCACCCTGGCCCACCTTAATGGCGATATCTCGAAAAGGCGTCCACCTATAGACCTAATGCCCACTCCCTCTTAAAATGCTCAGTAACACCTTTCGTTTGATACCCATATCGTACAAACATTCTAGAGTCACCCCTGGCCCACCCTAATGGCGATATCTCGAAAAGGCGTCCACCTATAGACCTAATGCCCACTCCCTCTTAAAATGCTCAGTAACACCTTTCGTTTGATATCCATATCGTACAAACATTCTAGAGTCACCCTTGGTCCACGTTTATGGCGATATCTCGAAAAGGCATCCACCTATAGAACTAAGGATTACTCCCTTTTAAAATACTCATTACCACCTTTCGTTTGATACCCATATCGTACAAACACAATCTAGAGTCACCCCTGGCCCACCCTAATGACGATACCTCGAAAAGGCGTCCACCTATAGACCTCATGCCCACTTCCTCTTAAAATGCTCAGTAGCACCTTTCGTTTGATACCCATATCGTACAAACATTCTAGAGTCACCATTGGTCCACCTTTATGGCGATATCTCGAAAAGGCGTCCACCTATAGAACTAAGGATTACTCCCTTTTAAAATACTCATTACCATCTTTCATTTGATACCCATATCATACAAACACATTCTGGAGTCACCCCTGGCCCACCCTAATGGCGACATTTCGAAAAGGCGTGCACCTATAGACCTAATGCCCACTCCCTCTTAAAATGCTCAGTAACACCTTTCATTTGATTCCCATATCGTACAACTAGAGACACCCCTGGTCCACCTTTATGGCGATATCTCGAAACGGCGTCCACCTATGGAACTAAGGATCACTGCTTTTCAAAATATTCATTAACAGCTTTCATTTGATACCCATATCGTACAAACATATTCTAGAGTCACCCCTGGTCCACCTTTATAGCGATTTCTCGAAAAGGCGTTCACCTATAGAACTAAAGCCCATTCCCTTTTAAAGTACTCATTATCACCCTTCATTTGATACCCATATCGTACAAACACATTCTAGAGTCAGCCCTGGTCCACCTTTATGGCGATATCCCTAAATGGCGTCCATCCATAGAACTATGGCCTACTCTCTCTTAAAATACTCTTTAATACCTCCCATTTGATACACATGTCATACAACCACATTCCAGGGTTACCCTAGGTTCATTTTCCTACATGGTGATTTTCCTTATCTTGTCTCCATAGCTCTCAACTGAGTATGTAATGTTCGGTTACACCCGAACTTAGCCTTCCTTACTTGTTTATTTTATATTTATCTTAAAAATCGTTAAGGTATGTAGATCTGTTCACTATATATTTCTTATCTTATACTTCCGATTATTCGGAGATTACGAACGGGATAAGATTATTGTTCAGCCCCATTCATGAAAGGTATGAAGTCTTCGGCACAGCCGAAGACAGTCCCGTTCTTATTTGTTTTATTTTAAATTTATCTTAAAAATCGTTTAGGTGTGTAGATCTGTTCACTATATATTTCTTATCTTATACATCCGACTATTCGGAGATTACGAACGGGATAAGATTATTGTTCAGCCCCATTCATGAAAGGTATGAAGTTTTCGGCACAGGCGAAGACAGTCCCGTTCTTACTTGTTTTATTTTTTTTTATGTCTTTCAAAACGCAAACGAGCTAATTTGTTTTTACCTACATATTCAAATAGGCGGCAGATATCAATATTTCAAACTGAGTGGGGAAAAGCGCGAAATATTAAATGATATTCTCTCTGTTCGAGAGATTGGAATTGGCGTTCGGTATATCACTTAATATGTATGTACGTATGTGGGTGAAATAGAAGACGAGCAAATTGATGTTATACCAAAGTCCGTAATCGACTGAGATCAATTTTCGAAAACCCGACGGGAAAAGCGCGAACTATTTCACTGAATTTTCTCCGGGGAAATAGCAAATATCTCTGTATTTTTAAATTTCCACCCCCAATATGTACTAATTTTTTCGAAAAAGCACAGATAGATATGGTCAAGATAAATGGTTGCAACAAACACGAATTTATTATTTATATGTATATTATTCTCACAATAAAAAACTTTCTCACAATAAAACTTTAAAAGGTTCGATTAAATTTCCCGCAATAGAAATTATAAATTCTGAAAAAAGTTAAGTGATCGCTTTGATTTAATTTATTTGCAACCACACACTCCTATGACTATATATATCCGTATATGCAAATGTAAACAAACGTTCTATAATATTTTTTGTTGTGCGAACTACGGCGAAAGAAAAGAAAACTCACTAAACCAATGTACTACAAATCCGTGTGAAATTAAATCTTTTTTTTTGTATTAATTTTTGTTAACTTTACACAATTTTATAAAACCTTTTTTTGAGAGAATTTCATTCGGTAAATTTTTCTTTTCTTCTCTTTTTGTTCCTATCTTTTGTGCACTATTAACTGTAAAAAGTTCAACACGCATTAGGTATTTTTATATTTATTTAATCACTTTTAAACTTAAATTTTTGATTTTACTCAACAAATTATTTTCTTGTTTACACGCACCTGGTTTTTCGTTTTTGTAATATTCTGGGTTTTGCCCAATTTCTTTCTCCTTCTTTTCTTTGTCGTTGTTGTCTCTCCCGATTTCTATTTGCTTTTTCCTATGAGATTGTAATTTTTGATTTTAGCCGATTGCTACTGTTGTTGTGGGCTCGTCGGCTCGAGGACCAAATGTTTTTCAATACAAAGAAAATAGTGAGCCGGTTCGAACTTACGGCAACTCGACGAAACGAAAAAGAGGAAAAGAAAAACACGGGAATTAAGGTTTTAGTAATATATAAAAGTAAATAGGTTTATTAAATAAAAGATCCCCATATATGCAGATATATGCGGATTCAAGAATTAGAAAGGTAAATTACAATAGGTGCATTGCAATAATAATTCAGTAAGAGTAAATATACCGAAAAATGATGATTTTACCTTAGCTTGAAAAATGCTGCTTTTTAACGCTGTCTCAATTGCTGTCGTAAGTAGAAGACTAAAAACTCTTCAGTTGGTCGCAGCGTTCGTGAACTCTAACTTCGAAAGGGAACCACCGGTAGATATCCAACCACAGTGCGGCTTTGTGGCGAACAGCTGTGAATGGAGATAGACCAGTGGTTCCCAAATCTTGAAGGCGTTTGGCTTCAACACTTACTTTGCTGTTGTTGTGCATTTATTTACAAGCAGCACAGTGACGCATCGAAACTGCTAAAATTTGCCACATTGTGTATATATTTCAGAGTGGATACGCCAGAGGCTCACTATGAGGTTAATGGTGAAAGCGTACTCCATACTTCAATCATGTCAGAATCTAATTTAAAGAAAAAAACTCAATAAGAGACAAGAAACAAGGTTCTGTTGACAACTAGTGACATGTCTTTATTAATGTAAAATTTATTTTTTTTAAGCACATTATAAGAGTTATAGGTGCATAGTCATAGTCATAGTCGTAGTATTGTTGTTGGATGCAATCGAAGCGACGAACTTGCTGTTGCTTCGCCCATAAAATGGTTACACTTGGCTTCGTTTAAACCTTCAGTCACTGCTAATGATATTGCTGAATACAATATAAGTTGCGCTTATTAAAAGAGGCATCGGTACAAACTCTTTAAAAAGAGTAAACTTTAAACCTGGAGCTTCTCCTATGCTTTACGATAAGCTCTTAAGTTCTAACCTTTTGCCGGCCAATGTAACAGTGCAGCTGTTTAAATTTTTTCAAAAATGGGGAGATTTAGCACTAATAACATACGAGTTATGGTACCGCAAAATCACAACGTGTCAATTAGCTCAAAATAATCTTTATACCAGCGATCGCTAGAAACTTCGGAATGGATGCGTGAGCATAACTACATTGAAACAAATTTGAGGGTCAATAGTGACGAAAAAAATGGCGACGGACCTAGTAAAAACTAAAAAAATTTAAAAATATATTTTCTTTTTTTAGAAATATGCAAAGATTATTTTATTACTTCAAAATTCAAAAATCAATTACATCAAAAATCAGAACCAACCAGCTCAACCTAGAAAGGAAAAAATACGGTATGCGCGGACGAAATAGTTTACGTTCTGCGCATTTACGCACTAAAAAAAAAATACGATAAAGCTGTCAACGCCTCAGCGAGTTTTATTATATTTTATTAGATAAATGAGCGATAATCTTCAATTACACTGGTCGACGGCCAAAATTTACCAGAGACGCCGTTATGAAATTCGTATGTAAAACCACCTCCTGACTTCGAAAATCGAGTTCATTTTTGATGCTATGGTACCGTTTTTGAGATATTTGCAATTTACCGTTATTCGAAAAAACCAAAAAGATGGCACCCTTTAATTACGTATATCTCACGAACGGGTCAAGCAATTACAGAATCGGAAAGAAGATAAAATTTGCTATAAATGCATTATACATTATTTTTTGCTCAACCATATAGTTTTCGAGATATTAGCTCATCATTTCAGATTTTTGTTTTTTTTTTATGAAAAAATATGAAAAAAATTACTTTTTGCGAGGGCAGCATTCCAAAACCACAACTTTTTATACTCAGTTGAGCAGAGCTCACAGAGTATATTAAGTTTGATTGGATAACGGTTGGTTGTACATATATAAAGGAATCGAGATAGATATAGACTTCCATATATCAAAATAATCAGGATCGAAAAAAAATTTGATTGAGCCATGTCCGTCCGTCCGTCCGTCCGTCCGTCCGTCCGTCCGTCCGTCCGTCCGTTAACACGATAACTTGAGTAAATTTTGAGGTATCTTGATCAAATTTGGTATGTAGGTTCCAGAGCACTCATCTCAGATCGCTATTTAAAATGAACGATATCGGACTATAACCACGCCCACTTTTTCGATATCGAAAATTTCGAAAAACCGAAAAAATGCGATAATTCATTGCCAAAGGCGGTTAAAGCGATGAAACTTGGTAGATGGGTTGAAGTTATGACGCAGAATAGAAAACTAGTAAGATTTTGGACAATGGGCGTGGCACCGCCCACTTTTACAAGAAGGTAATTTAAAAGTTTTGCAAGCTGTAATTTGGCAGTCGTTGAAGATATCATGATGAAATTTGGCAGGAACGTTACTACTATTACTATATATGTGCTAAATAAAAATTAGCAAAATTGGATGAAGAACACGCCCACTTTTTAAAAAAAAAATTTTTTAAATTCAAATTTTAACAAAAAAGTTAATATCTTTACTGTATATAAGTAAATTAAGTCAAAATTCAACTCCAGTAATGATATGATGCAACAAAATCCAAAAATAAAAGAAAATTTCAAAATGGGCGTGGATCCGCCCATTTTCATTTAGTTTGTCTAGAATACTTTTAATGCCATAAGTCGAACAAAAATTTACCAATCCTTCTCAAATTTGGTAGGAGTATAGATTCTGTGACGATAACTGTTCTCTGTGAAAATGGGCGAAATCGGTGGAAGCCACGCCCAGTTTTTATACACAGTCCACCGTCTGTCCTTCCGCTCGGCCGTTAACACAATAACTTGAGCAAAATCCGATATATCTTTACTAAACTTAGCCCACGTACTTATCTGAACTCACTTTATCTTGGTATAAAAAATGGCCGAAATCCGACCATAACCACGCCCACTTTATCGATATCGAAAATTACGAAAAATGAAAAAAATGCCATAATTCTATACCAACTACGAAAAAAGGGATGAAACATGGTAACTGGATTGGTTTATTGACGCAAAATATAACTTTGGAAAAAACATTGTAAAATGGGTGTGACACCTACCATATTAAGTAGAAGAAAATGAAAAAGTTCTACAAGGCGAAATCAACAGCCCTTGGAATCTTGGCAGGAATACTGTTAGTGGTATTGCATATATAAATAAATTAGCAGTACCCGACAGATGATTTTCTGGATCACCTGGTCCACATTTTGGTCGATATCGCGAGAACGCCTTCACATATACATCTAAGGGCCACTCGCTTTTAAAACCCTCATTAATACTTTTAATTTGATATCCATATCGTACAAACACATTCTAGAATCACCCTGGCCCACCCTAATGGCGATATCTCGAAAAGGCGTCCACCTATAGACCTAATGCCCACTCCCTCTTAAAATGCTCAGTAACACCTTTCGTTTGATACCCATATCGTACAAACATTCTAGAGTCACCCCTGGCCCACCCTAATTGCGATATCTCGAAAAGGCGACCTAATGTCCACTCCCTCTTAAAATGCTCAGTAACACCTTTCGTTTGATACCCATATCGTACAAACATTCTAGAGTCACCCCTGGCCCACCCTAATGGCGATATCTCGAAAAGGCGTCCACCTATAGACCTAATGCCCACTCCCTCTTAAAATGCTCAGTAACACCTTTCGTTTGATACCCATATCGTACAAACATTCTAGAGTCACCCCTGGCCCACCCTAATGGCGATATCTCGAAAAGGCGTCCACATATAGACCTAATGCCCACTCCCTCTTAAAATGCTCAGTAACACCTTTCGTTTGATACCCATATCGTACAAACATTGTAGAGTCACCCTTGGTCCACCTTTATGGCGATATCTCGAAAAGGCGTCCACCTATAGAACTAAGGATTACTCCCTTTTAAAATACTCATTACCACCTTTCATTTGATACCCATATCGTACAAACACATTCTAGAGTCACCCTGGCCCACCTTAATGGCGATATCTCGAAAAGGCGTCCACCTATAGACCTAATGCCCACTCCCTCTTAAAATGCTCAGTAACACCTTTCGTTTGATACCCATATCGTACAAACATTCTAGAGTCACCCCTGGCCCACCCTAATGGCGATATCTCGAAAAGGCGTCCACCTATAGACCTAATGCCCACTCCCTCTTAAAATGCTCAGTAACACCTTTCGTTTGATATCCATATCGTACAAACATTCTAGAGTCACCCTTGGTCCACGTTTATGGCGATATCTCGAAAAGGCATCCACCTATAGAACTAAGGATTACTCCCTTTTAAAATACTCATTACCACCTTTCGTTTGATACCCATATCGTACAAACACAATCTAGAGTCACCCCTGGCCCACCCTAATGACGATACCTCGAAAAGGCGTCCACCTATAGACCTCATGCCCACTTCCTCTTAAAATGCTCAGTAGCACCTTTCGTTTGATACCCATATCGTACAAACATTCTAGAGTCACCATTGGTCCACCTTTATGGCGATATCTCGAAAAGGCGTCCACCTATAGAACTAAGGATTACTCCCTTTTAAAATACTCATTACCATCTTTCATTTGATACCCATATCATACAAACACATTCTGGAGTCACCCCTGGCCCACCCTAATGGCGACATTTCGAAAAGGCGTGCACCTATAGACCTAATGCCCACTCCCTCTTAAAATGCTCAGTAACACCTTTCATTTGATTCCCATATCGTACAACTAGAGACACCCCTGGTCCACCTTTATGGCGATATCTCGAAACGGCGTCCACCTATGGAACTAAGGATCACTGCTTTTCAAAATATTCATTAACAGCTTTCATTTGATACCCATATCGTACAAACATATTCTAGAGTCACCCCTGGTCCACCTTTATAGCGATTTCTCGAAAAGGCGTTCACCTATAGAACTAAAGCCCATTCCCTTTTAAAGTACTCATTATCACCCTTCATTTGATACCCATATCGTACAAACACATTCTAGAGTCAGCCCTGGTCCACCTTTATGGCGATATCCCTAAATGGCGTCCATCCATAGAACTATGGCCTACTCTCTCTTAAAATACTCTTTAATACCTCCCATTTGATACACATGTCATACAACCACATTCCAGGGTTACCCTAGGTTCATTTTCCTACATGGTGATTTTCCTTATCTTGTCTCCATAGCTCTCAACTGAGTATGTAATGTTCGGTTACACCCGAACTTAGCCTTCCTTACTTGTTTTCCAAATATTTTTTATTTACGTAAAGCTCTGTTTAATTAGAAAAAAGACAAGCTATCATCGAAGAAAATCGATGCAAAACTACGTAAGTTATAAGCGATCAAATAAAAATACCCAGGTTGCGCAATTTCAACGTATACCTCAAAACGTATGTATCGTATAAAAAGGAGCAGTGCTTCGTCCCATCCAATAGGTCTGACCAATCACAAATTGTCATCAATATCCTCTAACGGGAGTCCAAGAAAACTTGCTGTTTCAACAGGTGTGGGCCATAATGAGAGAGTTGTTAGAGGCGTTGGTTCCACATTACAATTGAAGAGATGGTTGGTGTCATGTAGGGACACGTTGCAAGCGGGGCATACATTTTGTATGTCGGGGTTGATTCCGGGTAGGTAAGAGTTTAACCTGTTACAGTATCCAGATCGAAGTTGGACTAGAGGGACTCGCGTTTCCCTAGGGAGTGTGCGCTTCTCTTCCGCAAGTTTAGGGTATTGCTTTTTGAGTACTGCATTCACCGGGCAATTCCTGACATAGAGGTCCAACGCCTGTTTATGGAATTCACCAAGGACCTGTTTATGTTTTTTAGCTTCATACGGCTGTGTTCTAAGGTGCCGTATTTCCTCATACTGTTTATGGAGTTCACCAAGGACCTGTTTATGTTTTTGCCTTCAAACAGCTGTGTTCTCAGGTGCCGTATTTCCTCATAGTGCTTACGGAGGTGACCCCTTATGCTCCTGGGCGGTATTGGCTCATCAATCATATGTCTGTTGGGATGCCCAGGTTTCTGAGTATTCAACAGAAACTGTTTGGTTAGCATTTCATTTCTTTCCCTTATTGGGAGTATTCTCGCCTCATTATGTAGATGGTATTCTGGGGACATAAGGGGACAACCCGTGGCGGTTCAGAGGGCAGTATTATGGCAGGCTTGTAGCTTCTTCCAGTGGGTAATCTTTAGGCTTGGCGAACATATCGGGGACGCATAGCATGCAATCGGCTGGCCAATTGCTTTGTAAGTGGTAATTAGCGATTCTTTATCCTTTCTGCAAGTACTGCCAGCAAGAGATTTGAGGATTTTATTGCGGCTCTGGATTTTTGGTACAATTGCGGTAGTGCCATTGACGTGGACGTTCAATATGGTCGATATTTGAGAAGTTATATAAGATCAAAATGACGTAATTGGTTTTGTGTGTTTTTTCTTCATCAATGAGCGAATGCTTTTTATTCAAATATTCTCAGCTTATTTATACTAAATTATTCTAAACATATTCTTACATACATATTTACTTTAAGCATACATACTTACATGTATATTTACTTTAAGCATACATACTTACATACAACTCGATACAAAATATATACCTACACACCTGTGTTGAGTTGTGACTTATGTGGGAAATGCAACGTTCGCAAATTTGCTGGAATGCAAATTTGGTTTGGTTGTGTGTTATACACACACCTGTATTAAATCGTGTGAATGGCTATGTCAGCAACAATTATCAGATGTCTTTTTATATGTTGATGAAAATTTAGAAGTTTTTTGTTACAGGGTACCATATTAGCTGATTTAAATATTTGGCATTAAATTGTTGGCTGTTTACACTACATCTCCCTTTTTTCATTCATTCATTCTCCAAATGCAAAAGCATTATATTTTTATTTAGTTAAGAATAAATTAATTCTACTTTTGTATTTTATGTTTGTAGGTTGAAAATCTACTTATTTTACTAATTTAAGTCTATTTTTGTGTATTATTCACCCTTATTGTCATTGTCGTCGTCGTCACTAAACGTCGTCACTGAACGACGACGACTCACGACGGCGTGTCAAATTTGGTATTGCCATCGTCGTTTTCGATAACTATTGACGACTATCGACACATGTTTGGTATTGGCTAAGCAAATTTGCTGTCGTCATCGCCCTCACACGACGCCATTTGTGTCGACGCTGTTTTTACTGACGACAGAAGGAAAACTTGTAAGTAAAACATTCCTTTTTTAATTAATTAAATATACAAATATGTAATATGCATTGTCTTTTTAGATATTCAAAATGAAAATAACGAGTGCGCAATAATTCGAGGTTCTTGTAGCTGGGCTACAAAAAATCGGAGTTATTTCTGATTTTTTTATACTTAGTTGAGCAGAGCTCACAGAGTATATTAACTTTGATTGGATAACGGTTGGTTGTACAGGTATAAAGGAATCGAGATAGATATAGACTTCCATATATCAAAATCATCAGCATCGAAAAAAAATTCGATTGAGCCATGTCCGTCCGTCCGTCTGTCCGTTAACACGATAACTTGAGTAAATTTTGAGGTATCTTGATGAAATTTTGTATGTAGGTTCCTGGGCACTCATCTCAGATCGGTATTTAAAATGAACGATATCGGACAATAACCACGCCCACTTTTTCGATATCGAAAATTTCGAAAAATCGAAAAAGTGCGATAATTCATTACCAAATACGGATTAAGCGATGAAACTTGGTAGCTGAGTTGTATTTGTGACGCAGAATAGAAAACTGGTAAAATTTTGGACAATGGGCGTGGCACCGCCCACTTTTAAAATAAGGTAATTTAAAAGTTTTGCAAGCTGTAATTTGGCAGTCGTTGAAGATATCATGATGAGATTTGGCAGGAACGTTACTCCTATTACTATATGTCAGCTCAATAAAAATTAGCAAAATCGCAGAACGGCGTGGAAAAGTTAATATATTTACAGTATATAAGTAAATTATGTCAACATTCAACTCCAGTAATGATATGGTACAATAAAATACAAAAATAAAAGAAAATTTCAAAATGGGCGTGGCTCCGCCCTTTTTCATTTAATTTGTCTAGGATGCTTTTAATGCCATAAGTCGAACAAAAATTTACCAATCCTTGTGAAATTTGGTAGAGGCTTAGATTCTAGGACAGTAACTGTTTTCTGTGAAAAAGGGCGAAATCGGTTAAAGCCACGCCCAGTTTTTATACACAGTCGACCGTCTGTCCTTCCGCTCGGCCGTTAACACGATAACTTGAGCAACAATTAATATATCTTTACTAAACTCAGTTCACGTACTTACCTGAACTCATTTTATATTGGTGTAAAAAATGGCCGAAATCCGACTATGAACACGCCAACTTTTTCGATATCGAATATTACGAAAAAAGAAAAAAATGCCATAATTATATACCAAATACGAAAAAAGGGATGAAACCTGGTAATTGTATTGGTTTATTGACGCAAAACATAACTTTAGAAAAAAACTTGTTAAAATGGGTGTGACACCTGCCATATTAAGTAGAAGAAAATGAAAAAGTTTTGCAGGGCGAAATCAATAGCCCTTGGAATCTTGGAAGGAACACTCTTCGTGGAATTACATATATAAATAAATTAGCGGTACCCGACAGATGATGTTCTGGATCACCCTGGTCCACATTTTGGTCGATATCTCGAAAACGCCTTCACATATACAACTAAGGGCCACTCCCTTTTAAAACCCTCATTAACACCTTTCATTCGATACCCACATCGTACGAACAAATTCTAGAGTCACCCCTGGTCAACATTTATGGCGATATCCCGAAAAGGCGGCCACCTATAGAACTAAGGCCCACGCCCTTTTAAAATACTCATTAAAACCTTTCATTTGATACTTATATCGTACAAAAAAATTCTAGAGTCACCCCTGGTACATCTTTATGGCGATATCTCGAAAAGGCGTCCATCTATAGAACTTAGGCCCACGCCCTTTTAAAATACTCATTAATACCCATATCATACAAAATAAATTCTAGAGTCACCCCTGGTCCACCTTTATGGCGATATCTCGAAAAGGCGTCCACCTATAGAACTTAGGCCCACTCCCTTTTAAAATTATCATTAACACATTTCATTTGATACCCATATCGTACAAACAAATTCTAGAGTCAAGCTTGGTCCACCTTTATGGCGATATCCCTAAATGGCGTCCATCTATAGAACTATGGCCCACTTCCTCTTAAAATACTTTTTAATACCTGCCATTTGATACGCATGTCATACAATCACATTCCAGGGTTACCCTAGGTTCTTTTTACAACATGGGGATTTTCCCTTACTTTGCCTCCACAGCTCTCAACTGAGTATGTAATGTTCGGTTACACCCGAACTTAGCCTTCCTTACTTGTTTTCTATTGAGTCTAAGCTCCTCTTTATTATTTTCGTCACTAGAGCTCAGAGGGAGGGTGGGGCCGTGTGTAGAAATCCACGAAAGTGGGGAAAGCTTCTGACCGCCATTCACCTGGGAATGGCCAGAGCGATTCTTTTGCATGCGGTTCAAGCAGCTCACTACTGCCGGTCGCTTGCGGCCAAGTATCCTCTGGGTAGCCGCTAAACACCCGTTTAGCGGTGAGCTAATTTGAGAAGGCGACAACCTGGCTAGGCCACTCTGACATAATCGGTTTAAGGGCTAGCCGGGGGAGATTTCATCGGCAGCGTCTGTACACCTCTAGGTGCGGCTGCAAGCGGGCGTCTGTCTTGGAGCAAGCGGCTCGCTATATAAACGTGCCAAGTAATATTTTCACCCCCGCTGAGCGGGTTGTGCGCTGGGCTTGGGACCCGCCACGTAAAACCATACTCCAATGAAATATAACAACAAGCCTCGGATAAATACACTCTCTATTGATGACGACCATGGCAAACGTTTGAAGGACAATGAATTAAGGGCATGCACCTGGAACGTCCGCTCCCTGAATGGGATTGGTGCAGATGCCCGGCTGGTTGATGTCCTCGTCAAAGCAAAATCTGACATCACCGCCATCCAAGAAATGCGTTGGACGAAGCAAGGAAGAAAGAAGATCAAAAATTGTGACATATATTGGAGTGGCCATGCGAATAAGCGCAGTTTCGGCGTCGGATTCGTGGTGGGAGAGAGACTTTGTCGCCAAGTGCTGGCGTTCACGCCTGTGGACGAGCGTCTCGCCGCTATTCGAATAAAAGCAAAATTTTTTAATATATCATTCATCTGCGCCCATGCGCCGACAGAGGAGAAAGACGATGAGGTGAAAGACACTTTTTATGAACAATTAGAACGCACATACGAGCGCTGCCCCCGTCATGATATAAAAGTCGTGCTTGGCGACTTTAACGCCAGGGTGGGCAAAAAGGTGTTTTTGGCCCTACAGTCGGAAAGTTCAGCCTACACAATGAAACTTCTCCTAACGGACTGAGGCTGATTGACTTTGCCGGTGCTCGAAACATGGTCATATCAAGCACGAGGTTCATGCATAAAAAGATACATCAAGCTACATGGCTGTCTCCTGATCGAAATACTCGCAATCAGATCGATCACGTTGTGATAGACGGACGGCATGCCTCCAGTGTTTTAGATGTGCGAACGATCCGAGGACCTAACATCGATTCGGACCATTATCTCGTTGCAGCCAAAATACGCACCCGCTTCAACGCGGCTAAAAACAAGGAACAAAAAACACAAGGAAAGCTAGACGTCGAAAAGCTTCAATCACAACAGACTGCCAATGATTTCGCAACTCGACTCTCACACCTGCTCTCTGAGGGCACAACCCATCCTGAAGGAATACAGGAGCAGTGGGAGCATATCTCCAAAGCAGTTCATACTGCCGCCGAGGAAAAAATTGGTTACCGGCGGCCACGAAAAAACAACTGGTATGATGAAGAATGCCGCGTTGCAACCGAAAGAAAAGACGCTGCCTACAGGGCTACGTTAAAAGCGAGCGCGACAAGAGGAGTGTGTGAACGCTATCGTGAGTTGAAAAGGGAAGCGAGACGCCTTTTCAGGAAGAAAAAAGCAGAAGCAGAAAGGCGTGAGTGCGAGGAGCTTGAGCTGCTAGCCACCAGGAATAACGCCCGAAAATTCTACCAAAAAATACGGCGACAGACGGAAGGTTTTAAGACCGGGGCAAACTCCTGTAGGAATGAAAACGGCGACCTTGTAACTGATGTCCAGAGAGTGCTTACATTATGGAGGGAACACTTCTCTGCTCTCCTAAATGGAGGCAGCAATTCACCGCGCAGAGATGAAGAACCCGATCCCGCAATCGATGATGATGGAATATATGTCCCCCCGCCCGATTATGACGAAGTTAGAATAGCAATAACCAGATTGAAAAACAACAAGGCCGTGGGCGCTGATGGATTGCCTGCGGAGCTATTCAAGTTCGGCGGCGAGGAGTTGGTAAGGCGCATGCAGCAGCTTCTTAGCAAAATATGGGCGGACGAAAGCATGCCCGACGGTTGGAATCTAAGTGTTCTTTGCCCAGTCCACAAGAAGGGGATACTGCAAAATGCACCAACTATCGTGGAATCAGCCTTCTTAATATCGCATATAAGGTCCTTTCAAGTGTATTGTGCGAAAGATTGAAGCCCACCGTGAACCGGCTGATTGGACCTTATCAGTGCGGCTTCAGACCTGATAAATCTACCATCGACCAGATTTTCACAATGCGCCAAATCTTGGAAAAAATCCGTGAAAAGAGAATCGACACACATCACCTCTTCGTCGACTTTAAAGCCGCCTTCGACAGCACGAAAAGGAGCTGCCTATATGCCGCTATGTCTGAATTTGGTTTCCCCGCAAAACTTATACGGCTGTGCAAAATGACGTTGAGCAACACCATCAGCTCAGTCAGAATTGGGAAGGACCTCTCCGAGCCGTTCGAAACTAAACGAGGTTTCAGACAGGGTGACCTCCTATCGTGCGATTTCTTTAATTTGATGCTGGAGAAAATTGTACTAGCTGCAGAACTCAACCGCACTGGAACAATATACTATAAAAGCGTGCAATTACTGGCATATGCTGATGACATTGATATCATCGGCCTAAACACCCGCGCTGTTAGTTCTGCTTACTCCAAGCTGGAAAAAGAAGCGGTAAAGATTGGTTTGATGGTGAATGAGGACAAAACGAAGTACCTGCTGTCATCGAGCAAAGAGTCAGCGCATATGCGCCTTGGCAACCACGCTACTGTTGGCAGCCATAATTTCGAAATAGTAAAAGACTTCGTTTATTTGGGAACCAGCATCAACATTAGCAACAACATCAGCACTGAAATCCAGCGAAGAATCAATCTTGCCAATAAATGCTACTTTGGACTAGGTAGGCAGTTGAAAAGTAAAGTCCTCCCTCGGCGAACGAAAATCATACTCTACAAGTCACTTATCGTACCCGTCCTGCTATATGGGGCAGAAGCATGGACCATGACAACAGCAGATGAAGCGGCTTTGGGAGTGTTCGAGAGAAAAGTTCTTCGAAAGATTTATGGACCTCTACGCGTTGGCGATGGCGAGTACCGAAGAAGATTTAATGATGAGCTGTACGAGCTATACGCAGACATCAACATAGTCCAGCGAATTAAAACGCAGCGGCTGCGCTGGCTAGGCCATGTTATGCGAATGAAAGATGATATTCCGGCCAAGAAAGTGTTTCTATCGGAACCCGCCTATGGAAGCAGAGGTAGAGGGCGGCCCCCACTCCGTTGGAAGGACCACGTGGAAAACGATTTAAACTCCCTTGGTGTGACCAATTGGCGCCGGTTGGCGGAGCGAAGGAGCGACTGGCGCGCCTTGTTGGACGGCCATAACCGTTTAGACGGTTAAGCGCCAATTAAGTAAGTAAGTAAGTAAGAGCTCATAATAGAACATTTTTGTAAAATCTTGAAATGAAATATTTAAACAAATCTCAAATCGCGAAAAAAGATACAGAAATAGTAAACAAATCTAACAGCTGATCCGGAAATGGCAGAGATGGTATATTTTTCTTTCGTTTTATCGATAAATTGTCGTCGTCGTCTCAACAAGCTTAGCCAATACCGATTTGGGGCCGAAGTGACGACGACGTCGATACGATGTGACTTCGACTGAAATACGACGACGATGTCGACGACGACAATGACAATAAGGGTGATTATTTTCTTATTATTTATGATATTGCTATTCTCTATGTTACTGGGAAATTTTTGCTTATCCTCATTTCCTATTCTAGATGGGATTAAAGTGTCAGTAATTTTATTATCAGTATTTTCTACTTTATTGGGTATTAGAGTAAAATTATTATTTTCATCGATTTTTTCTACCTTATATCTACTATCTAACTTATGCCCTGCTTCATTTTTTACTAACACTACATCTCCTATATTTATTTCCTTATAGTGAATATTTTTATCATAACTAATCTTTTGTTTTTCTTTAGCCTGTTTTACTAATTTAAAGGCTCTATTCTGTGTTATTTGTAACCTATATTTAATTTCTTTATGGTAAGCCTCATAGTTTTATAATGGGTTTACCGTATTTTTTGTAAAAATTCGTAAGTCTGGGGTTTTTTGCCAAAGATCAATTCGAATGGACAATAGTTGTGGACTGTAGATGGGGTAGTATTGTAACAATATGCAAAATATTTAAGACACTCATCCCAGTCATCTTTGTTAATGGAAATGTATGAACGCACATATTCATTGAAAGTTCAATGGCTACGTTCAACAGTGCCTAATGTTTGGTGGTGATAGGGCGTTAATGTTTTGTGCTCAATATTGAGAAGCTTCATGTTCTTCAAACAAGTTATTTTTATATTCAGATCCCATTTCCGTTGTTATTGTTTTCATACGAGGAATTGCAACTAAGTATTTAATCAAATCACATATCAGAGTGACAGCGTATTCGTTTCCATTTAATGATCTTGGTAAAGGTCCAATTTTATCTATTTGTACTATTTCGAACGCTTTCGGGGGTGTTTCAGTCAAAATCATTGGTTCTTTTAAATTTCTATAAATTTTTTTTTATTACAATTAACGCATTTCTTTGTATATTTTCTTATATCATTTTTCATATTTTTCCAGTAATATTTTTGTCTTATTTATTAGTTGTACGATTGATTCCTGGGTGGCCACAATTAACAGGATCATCGTGATATTTTTGAAGAATGTTTTTAATTTTATCATTTTCCGTCACATGCACAACCTCCGGAGTTAATGCAATAGTTAAATTTTTCAGAACTTTGGTACCTATCTCCTTAAATGTGTCTACTCGAGTAAAATTAAACAATTTGTCTCCTAAGGAAAACTGTGTTTTCTTAATTCCCAAATTGCCGGCTTTTTCCATAAGCCTGGTAAAGAATTGGCCTAAGTCAATCTTCGCCTCAACAATTTGATTCTCTATATTTATTTCACTACAAACTTTCTTTCCTTTTTTGAAATATAATTTCGGAGGATCGAAAACGAGCTGGACTAGACTTTTTACTTCACATTTATTAAGCGCTTCGTAATATACATATAGGGTTCTCTTTGTGAATTTTCTTCTCTTCATTTCTATTACTGTTGTTACTGCAATTCTTCTTAGTTTGCGGTCTTGTCGTGACTTACATTATTTTACATGCCTGTACTGACATTTCTTTCAAATCATGTATATCTATTCGTGACAGAGCGTCTGTCACGTCATTTTCTTTTCGGCTATGTACTCCACCCTAAAGTCATACTCCTCCAAATCTAACCTGATTCTAGTTAATTTAGATGAAGGGTTTTTCATTGAGAATAAATACGTTAAAGGTCGATGATCCGTTCTCACTGTGAATTTTCTGCTATAAACATATGGTCTAAAATATATAATTGCCCAATATATGGCCGCCAATTCTTTTTCGATCGTGGCTTTATTTATTTCGCATTTTGTAAATGATCTTGAGGCGTATGCAATGGGTAATTGTTTTCCTTCATATTCTTGGCAAGCATAACCAATTGCGTCAGTTGTAATAAAGAACTCTCTATCATTATTATATTTGGACTAACTAATGCATTTTTTAGGTAGCTAAAAGATTTCTCGCAGTTGTCTGTCCAATTGAAAATTAGATTTTCTTGTTAGAATCCTGGTGTATTCTGCGAAATTTGGTATTAATCTTCTATAATAATTACAAAATGCGACAAATCTTTTTGCTTCATCGGCATCTTTGGGAGTTAGGTAATTTTGAACAATTTTAAATTTACTTGGGTCTGGTAAAATTCCAGTACTTGTGCATTTATGTCCAAGATAATTAACTTCTTGACTGAAAAATATACATTTGTCCGGATGTAATTTTAAATTATATTTTCTGCATGTGGAGAATACATCCCGTAAATTTTTAATCATATGTTTTTCGGAGCATCTTAATGCGACTAAATCGTCCATGTATAAGAATGCTTGTGATGGTTTTAGACCTACGAATGCCAATGTCATCATCCTCTGGAATGAGTTTGGAGCTACTTTGAGGCCATAAGGTAATTTTTTGAAACGATAAGTACCTTTATCTGCCGTAAAGTATGTGACAGCCCTTGACTCTGGGCTGAGTTCTATTTGGTGAAATCCTGACATTAAATCTAGGCATGAGAAATATTTCGCTCTTCCTGTCAATTTTTTTTTATTTGTCTGAGATCAACAACTAATCTCCACCTTTTTTCTTCTTTGCCCGGAAGGGATTTTTAGGTACCAATAAAATAGGACTGTTGTACTCTGAGGTTGATGGTTCAACAATATCATCTTGAATTAGTTTATTTACTTGTTTATTTATTTCATTCTTATGTGCTTGGGGTAGTCTTTAATTTTTAATATACACAGGAGTGTTATCTTTCAGATGCAACTTTTGTTTGTAAAAGTTGTTGGTCGTGATTGGTTCTGTTTCTAATGAGAATATATCAACGAATTCTCAGCATAATGTGTTGAGTGATTTACTAGCGAATGGCGGAACATTTTTATTCAATCTTTCTAACTTTTCTTTATTATTAGCTTTAGAGTGAGGTGTATTTTCAATTATTACATAATCCTCTAAACTTTCTGTTTTGATGTCATAATCTTGAATGATTGCATGTTTATCTGTTGTATTTATTATTCTTATTAAAGCTTGATTTGAGTTTACTATCGTGTTGGCAACAAAAATGCCATCAGTCAATTCTTGATGAGGTACTAATAGTTGTTTGTTGTGACTATTGATTACATCGGCTCTTGCAGGTATTGTAATGTTATTGATTGTTAGCTTATTTGTCATTTGTATAACTATATCTTCTGGGTAATCGTATGGTCGTAGTATTAGGCTGTCCCCATTTTTATTATAACCTAAAATGCAATTATATTTTTTAATGAAGCCGAGTCCCAAAATTCCATCACATGGGATTGGGAAATTGTCTTCTACTATGTGAAATTTGCGTCTTATTAAAATACTATCATCTGTTAAATTTGCTTTTACTGTTCCAAGTGTGCTTGTTATGCCTCGGCCAACACCTTTTAATCTGTGATCTGTGAGTTATTTATTGGGACATTACTGTCAATTTGACCCTTCTTTATTATTGCGATATCCGCTCCTGCATCTATCAGGAACGTTGAAGTTGACTTATTTAGGGTAGTATTGGAAGATATGTAGCTGTTTAGATGCAAGTTGAATGTGCATATTTTATTACCGTCAGAATTTACTGTTGGAGGGGAGTTTGCTGGTTTTCCTGGTGGTTTATACTACTGGGATTGCTCGCGGTACTCTGATTGGATGATCTTGACCGACCTCCAAAATTGCGTCTTGGGAAATTATTATTTTGTCTATTACTATTGTTATTATTATATCTGTTAGTATTACCGTAATATGTTCGATTTTGGTTACCTCGATAATTATTGTTTTGGTAGCTTCTTCAGAAGTTACCTCGGTAATTACCTTGTGAGCGCGTCAGGCGTAACACTGTATTTGGTTTACCCATGACTTCAGTACAGCTATTCGTGAATTTTGAAATAGCCTCGTTCATATATATGAACGTTTCTGCTTGCATTATCAGTTTAACTCTTTCGTTAACCGAGTTCTTACACATGGCCTTTTGTAGCATTATACGTCATACCCACTGTAATGTAGCATTATGCTTCATACCCCCTGTAACACACTTGCAATAATACGTATCATAAACTCCAAATATATTTAGTAATAATCGTATTACAATATTGTACAACATAAATTATTGAACTAACCCAGACGGATAACTAACATCAATGGAATGCCGAATATGAAACCCTTATCCGTTCACAGCTAATAAATTACTTATTACATACAACCCATTATGGGAACTAACTAAAATACTCACATCGATATTCCAACGTTGCGAACAGGCATACAAACTTACAAATTAACGTGTATGCATAACATTAACCAAAGTACTCACATTGATCTGCTGACGTAGCTAAATAACATATACAAAACTACATGTATAGAGTCATGCATACAAAACTACATGTATACAAAGACTGTATACAAACTTACATGTACTCATACCCCATTTTCAATGTACATATTTTTAGTTATTAGTATTAAGATATTTATGAATGTATAGGTTAAGTAAATTATTATATAAGACAAAGAATTTACTGAATAAACAGAGATTTAATGTTTGCACATCGAAGTCGTAACTTCTTTTCATTTTCTCCAAGCATTTCACGGCGATCCTGCCAGTCTAGGTCAATAACTAGCACAACTGCTAAAAGATCTAGCTGGCCAGAAGAGCCTGTCGGTTCGGAAAAAATAAAAAATAAACAGGATTCGCCTGTAAATCAAACATTTTAACTGACTGGAAAAAATCCTGCCAGTCCGATCCTAAATAAGCATAAAAATTTGTTGAACAAGCAAATATTGCTAAAACGATCGACTGGAGGAAATTCCGCCAGTTTATAAAACCAGGACAACAAGTAAATCCTGCAAAATTGCAAAAAAATTTTGTATATGATGAAAGAAAGAATCGACTACGCATCTGCAGTTTAAAGACCTGCTAATTCTTCAGTTGGTAAAAATCTCGGATGGTATTCAAACCAAGGAATTATTTTCATACACCACAAGCAATGCTGAAATAATTACACATACATACATGGCTAATCGTATAAAAGGTGGAATAAA
>NC_090324.1:191841431-191970054 GCF_040869045.1 Eurosta solidaginis
AGAAATGAATACATGATAATTTAACAGAAGAAAACTAAAAGCCGATAAATCGTACAAGTGCATAAACAAGAATACTACCATAAAAACAGAAACGATGGCAAAACATTTGAACATAATTTTAGAAGCCTTAAATGCTATAAAAGAGTTGATTAGTAAAGTAAATCACATACTCACTAACGATCACCAAAAAGAGGCTCAACAAATTTTTTCAACAGTAAGGGATAAATTAGTATCTTCATTAGCAAGATATAACATCGAAATCCCTATACCAACTACTATAGAAGAAAGTTTCCAAATTGATTTTAACTCCGTTCTAACTGAACTTCCAAGAAACCGTACCACTTCACCATCATTTAGCCAAACCCCATCAGTGGAAGATCATAAACCACTGCATAACCCACTCATAAACGTCACAATGGCACAAACGATAGTAGAATTTATCAAAACTGCCTCATCAGTGCTGCCAGAGTTTGATGGCAAGGATAATCATGAAGCTTTGGCGATAACCATGATAAAGACAAAATTAAAAGGCACGGCAAGGAACTTCATAAGTGACGAAAGTACAATTCCTCAAATAAAACAAAAACTAAAAACTGCAATAAAGGGAGAATCAGTAGAAGTTTTAACAGCCAAACTCCTGAACATCCAACAACGCAGCAAAACTGCAAACCAGTATACTGCTGAAATAGAAAAAATCACTAGATCACTGGAAGGAGCTTATATTTCGGATGTAATTAACCCAGACTTAGCAACGAGATATTCAACACAAGCAGCAGTAAAGGCCATGTGTAAAAACTGCTCCAGTGATAAAGTGAAAAAGATAATGCAAGCAGGAACGTTCACAACAATGAACGGCGCAATCTCAAAATTCACAAACAGCTGCACGGAAAACACAGGCAGCTCGAATGCAATTTTAAACTTTCGTCAACAAAACCAATACCGGGGTAATTTCCGTGGAGGTTACCAAAGTAACAGCTATGGAGGTTACCGAGGTAGGAGATTTAGATACCAGCCAAGATACAATAACAACTCTAGAGGAAATAATAATAATAATAATTCCCAAAGAAGATCACAAACCCAAAATGACAATAGACAGTACAATCAAACGCGTAATGTGCGAAATTGTACCCAGCAGGAAAACCAAGAAACTCCACTTCAAAATCAGTAGATAGGAAAATATGTGTATTAAATTTACGTTTAACTAGTTACATATCTACAAAAACAACATTAAATAACACGATTTCAAATTTTTTAATAGACACAGGAGCAGATATATTTATAATTAAAAAGAATCAAGTACTTAATCGTACAAAAATAAATACAAAACAAGTAAGGAAGGCTAAGTTCGGGTGTAACCGAACATTACATACTCAGTTGAGAGCTATGGAGACAAGATAAGGAAAATCACCATGTAGGAAAATGAACCTAGGGTAACCCTGGAATGTGGTTGTATGACATGTGTATCAAATGGAAGGTATTAAAGAGTATTTTAAGAGAGAGTAGATCATAGTTCTATGGATGGACGCCATTTAGGGATATCGCCATAAAGGTGGACCAGGGCTGACTCTAGAATGTGTTTGTACGATATGGGTATCAAATGAAAGGTGATAATGAGTACTTTAAAAGGGAATGGGCTTTAGTTCTATAGGTGAACGCCTTTTCGAGAAATCGCCATAAAGGTGGACCAGGGGTGACTCTAGAATATGTTTGTACGATATGGGTATCAAATGAAAGCTGTTAATGAATATTTTGAAAAGCAGTGATCCTTAGTTCCATAGGTGGACGCCGTTTCGAGATATCGCCATAAAGGTGGACCAGGGGTGTCTCTAGTTGAACGATATGGGAATCAAATGAAAGGTGTTACTGAGCATTTTAAGAGGGAGTGGGCATTAGGTCTATAGGTGCACGCCTTTTCGAAATGTCGCCATTAGGGTGGGCCAGGGGTGACTCCAGAATGTGTTTGTATGATATGGGTATCAAATGAAAGATGGTAATGAGTATTTTAAAAGGGAGTAATCCTTAGTTCTATAGGTGGACGCCTTTTCGAGATATCGCCATAAAGGTGGACCAATGGTGACTCTAGAATGTTTGTACGATATGGGTATCAAACGAAAGGTGCTACTGAGCATTTTAAGAGGAAGTGGGCATGAGGTCTATAGGTGGACGCCTTTTCGAGGTATCGTCATTAGGGTGGGCCAGGGGTGACTCTAGATTGTGTTTGTACGATATGGGTATCAAACGAAAGGTGTTACTGATCATTTTAAGATGGAGTGGGCATTAGGTCTATAGGTGGACGCCTTTTCGAGATATCGCCATTAGGGTGAGCCAGGGGTGACTCTAGAATGTTTGTACGATATGGGTATCAAACGAAAGGTGTTACTGAGCATTTTAAGAGGGAGTGGGCATTAGGTCTATAGGTGGACGCCTTTTCGAGATATCGCCATTAGGGTGGGAAAGGGGTGACTCCAGAATGTTTTTGTACGATATGGGTATCAAATGAAAGGTGGTAATGAGTGTTTTAAAAGGGAGTAATCCTTAGTTCTATAGGTGGACGCCTTTTCGAGATATCGCCATAAACGTGGACCAAGGGTGACTCTAGAATGTTTGTACGATATGGATATCAAACGAAAGGTGTTACTGAGCATTTTAAGAGGGAGTGGGCATTAGGTCTATAGGTGGACGCCTTTTCGAGATATCGCCATTAGGGTGGGCCAGGGGTGACTCTAGAATGTTTGTACGATATGGGTATCAAACGAAAGGTGTTACTGATCATTTTAAGAGGGAGTGGGCATTAGGTCTATAGGTGGACGCCTTTTCGAGATATCGCCATTAGGGTGGGCCAGGGTGACTCTAGAATGTGTTTGTACGATATGGGTATCAAATGAAAGGTGGTAATGAGTATTTTAAAAGGGAGTAATCCTTAGTTCTATAGGTGGACGCCTTTTCGAGATATCGCCATAAAGGTGGACCAAGGGTGACTCTACAATGTTTGTACGATATGGGTATCAAACGAAAGGTGTTACTGAGCATTTTAAGAGGGAGTGGGCATTAGGTCTATATGTGGACGCCTTTTCGAGATATCGCCATTAGGGTGGGCCAGGGGTGACTCTAGAATGTTTGTACGATATGGGTATCAAACGAAAGGTGTTACTGAGCATTTTAAGAGGGAGTGGGCATTAGGTCTATAGGTGGACGCCTTTTCGAGATATCGCCATTAGGGTGGGCCAGGGGTGACTCTAGAATGTTTGTACGATATGGGTATCAAACGAAAGGTGTTACTGAGCATTTTAAGAGGGAGTGGACATTAGGTATATAGGTGGTCGCCTTTTCGAGATATCGCCATTAGGGTGGGCCAGGGGTGACTCTAGAATGTTTGTACGATATGGGTATCAAACGAAAGGTGTTACTGAGCATTTTAAGAGGGAGTGGGCATTAGGTCTATAGGTGGACGCCTTTTCGAGATATCGCCATTAGGGTGGGCCAGGGTGATTCTAGAATGTGTTTGTACGATATGGATATCAAATTAAAAGTATTAATGAGGGTTTTAAAAGCGAGTGGCCCTTAGATGTATATGTGAAGGCGTTCTCGCGATATCGACCAAAATGTGGACCAGGTGATCCAGAAAAGCATCTGTCGGGTACTGCTAATTCATTTATATATGCAATACCACTAACAGTATTCCTGCCAAGATTCCAAGGGCTGTTGATTTCGCCTTGTAGAACTTTTTCATTTTCTTCTACTTAATATGGTAGGTGTCACACCCATTTTACAAAGTTTTTTCCAAAGTTATATTTTGCGTTAATAAACCAATCCAGTTACCATGTTTCATCCCTTTTTTCGTAGTTGGTATAGAATTATGGCATTTTTTTTCATTTTTCGTAATTTTCGATATCGATAAAGTGGGCGTGGTTATGGTCGGATTTCGGCCATTTTTTATACCAAGATAAAGTGAGTTCAGATAAGTACGTGGGCTAAGTTTAGTAAAGATATATCGGTTTTTGCTCAAGTTATTGTGTTAACGGCCGAGCGGAAGGACAGACGGTGGACTGTGTATAAAAACTGGGCGTGGCTTCCACCGATTTCGCCCATTTTTACAGAGAACAGTTATCGTCACAGAATCTATGCTCCTACCAAATTTGAGAAGGATTGGTAAATTTTTGTTCGACTTATGGCATTAAAAGTATTCTAGACAAACTAAATGAAAATGGGCGGATCCACGCCCATTTTGAAATTTTCTTTTATTTTTGGATTTTGTTGCATTATATGGGTGTGTTCTTCATCCAATTTTGCTAATTTTTATTTAGCACATATATAGTAATAGTAGTAACGTTCCTGCCAAATTTCATCATGATATCTTCAACGACTGCCAAATTACAGCTTGCAAAACTTTTAAATTACCTTCTTGTAAAAGTGGGCGGTGCCACGCCCATTGTCCAAAATCTTACTAGTTTTCTATTCTGCGTCATAACTTCAACCCATCTACCAAGTTTCATCGCTTTAACCGCCTTTGGCAATGAATTATCGCATTTTTTCGGTTTTTCGAAATTTTCGATATCGAAAAAGTGGGCGTGGTTATAGTCCGATATCGTTCATTTTAAATAGTGATCTGAGATGAGTGCTCAGGAACCTACATACCAAATTTCATCAAGATACCTCAAAATTTACTCAAGTTATCGTGTTAACGGACGGACGGACGGACGGACGGACGGACGGACGGACGGACGGACATGGCTCAATCAAATTTTTTTTCGATCCTGATTATTTTGATTTCGATTCCTTTATATATGTACAACCAACCGTTATCCAATCAAACTTAATATACTCTGTGAGCTCTGCTCAACTGAGTATAACAAATAACAGACCGAAAGGGCTTTGGTCAGGGTATAACCAGTACACTAGGCACAATTAAAACTGATTTAAAAGGCGATGACCTTTTAATTTATCATAAATTTCACGTCGTAGAAGACGATTTTCCAATATCGTGTGATGGTATAATAGGTTTGGACTTTATAAAGGAATATAATTATTATTATAATATAATAATTATTATAATTATTATTATAGATTATGGCACAAATGAAGATAAACTAATCCTAAGACCATATGATTTTTCCCAAACAATTACAATGTACCTAACAAATTATCTGTCTGCCAACACAATTACGATCCCTGCTAGATCTGAAGTCATTAGACAAGTAACAGTAAACTCTGATAATAAAACCATCTTCATACCCCATCAAAAATTATCTGAAGGAATCTTCATAGCGAACACAATCACAAATAAAGAACAAACTTTTGTCAGAATTCTAAACACCACACATAAAAACACAACTATTCAAAATTACAAAATACATACTGAAAATTTAGATGACTACAATTTAATTAAAACAAACACACACAATAAACAGAGTAATGACACAGAAAAGTTAAAAAGATTAACCAAAAATTTGCCAAAATTTGTCAATTCAGAATTAACCTCATTATGCACAGAATTCATAGACATATTTGCACTAGAAACAGAACCAATCGCCTCTAATAATTTTTATAAACAAAAATTACACATTAAAGATGACACCCCAGTATACATAAAAAATTATAGATTGTCCGAAACTCAAAAAGGGGAAATAAGCAAACAGGTTAATAAATTGATCCAAGATGGTATTATAGAACCCTCAATATCAGAGTACAACAGCCCAATTTTACTGGTACCTAAAAAATCACTACCAGGTAATACTGAAAAAAGATGGAGACTGGTAGTTGACTACAGACAAGTAAACAAAAAACTAGCAGCAGATAAATTCCCAGTTCCAAGAATTGATGATATTTAAGACCAACTTGGAAGAGCAAAATATTTTTCATGCCTTGACCTTATGTAAGGTTTTCACCAAATAGAATTACACCAAGATTCTAGAGATATAACCTCATTCACAGCAGAAAATGGTACATATAGATTTAAAAGACTACTCTATGGATTAAAAGTAGCACCAAACTCATTTCAAAGAATGATGACACTGGCATTTGCAGGCCTCAAACCATCCCAAGCATTTCTATATATTGATGATTTAGTTGTACTAGGGTGTTCAGAAAAACATATGCTGAAAAACTTAAGAGATGTTTTTGCTACTTGTAGGAAATACAACTTAAAATTACATCCAGATAAATGCCTATTTTTCAGCGAAGAGGTAACTTATTTAGCAAATTTGAAATAGTTCAAAATTACCCAACACCAAAAACAGCAGATAAAGTTAAAAGATTCGTAGCGTTTTGCAATTTTACAGAAGATTTGTACCGAATTTCACAGAATACTCAAGAAAATTAACTAGGCTTTGCAAAAAGAATGTTTCCTTCGACTGGACAGAAGAATGTCAAAAAGCTTTTGTCTATTTAAAGGAAGCATTAATCAGCCCAAAACTTCTGCAATACCCCGACTTCAATAAAGAATTCTGCATAACAACAGACGCTAGTGGGTATGCTTGCGGAGCAGTCCTTAGCCAGCAACATGATGGCAAACAGTTACCAATAGCTTGCGCCTCTAGATCCTTTACAAAAGGTGAAACAAACAAAGCTACTATAGAAAAAGAACTAGCAGCAATCCATTGGGCCATAACATTCTTCAGACAATACGTTTATGGTAGAAAATTCAAAATCAAAACCGACCATCGCCCTTTAACATACCTTTTTTCGATGAAGAGTCCTTCATCTAAGTTAACACGAGTAAGACTCGATGTGCTGGAAAAGAAAATCACGTCGCGGACGCATTGTCTCGCATTAACATAACAAATTTAAAAGAAATGTCAGTAGAGGTATGCAAAATAATGAAAGTTTCAACTAGATCAGCAGCTAAAAATATAAAAAATAACATTAAAATTGAATAAAGTCACACAGAGAATCCCAAAATATACGAAGCGCTAAATAAATTTGAAGTAAAAAGACTAGTCGAGCTCGTTTTCAACCTTTTGAAATTCTATTTCAAAAAAGGAAAGAAAATTTGTAGCGATTTTGATACAAGCAACCTAATTGTTGAGGATAAGATTGACTTAGGACAATTCTTTACCAGGCTCGAAAAAGAAGCCGGCAATTTAGGCCTTGTACGAATACAGTTGTCCTTAGGGGACAAATTGTTTAAAAGAAATTATACTGCAGTAGGCAAATTTATTGAAAAAGGAAAGAAGGTTCTCAAAAAACTAACAATTGCACTAAACCCAGAGGTTATAAATGTGACTAATCCCGGGAAAATTAAGGAAATTCTGCAAAAATATCATGACGATCCTATTAGTGGTGGCCACCCAGGAATAAATGGCATGACAAATAAAATCAAGCAGAAATATAGCTGGAAAAACATGAAAAATGACGTAAGAAAATACGTAAAAAGCTGCATTCACTGTCAGAAAATCAAGATAAATAAGCATATAAAAGAACCAATGACAATAACGGAGACACCTCCAAGAGCTTTCGATATAGTACCGATCGATACCGTCGGACCATTGCCAAGGTCAATAAACGGAAACGAATACGCAGTTACCATTATATGCAATCTCACAAAATACTTAGTAGCAATCCCAGTCCCAAGCAAACATGCGCTAATAGTTGCTAAAGCTATATTCGAGCATTTCATTTTGATTTATGGTCCCATGAAAACAATCCTAACAGATATGGGATCCGAATACAAAAATAAATTATTCGAAGAGCTGTGCAAATTGCTAAAAGTTGAGCACAAAAACTCAACACCATACCATCATCAAACTTTGGGCACTGTAGAGCGTAGTCATAGAACGTTTAATGAATATGTACGTTCATACATATCCAGTGACAAAAATGATTGGGATGAATACCTAAAATATTTCGCGTACTGCTACATCGCGACCCCATCAACCGTACACAACTATTGCCCTTACGAGCTTATATTTGCGAAAAATCCCCCGAGGTACGAATTCTTAAAAGAGAATAAAATAAGCCCAGTATATAATCACGAGGCATATGATAAGGAAATTAAATATAGACTTCAAATAGCACAACAAAGAGCTAGAAAATTTGTAAAAGAAGCTAAGGAAAAACAAAAAGTTAATTATGATAAAAGTAGCACCAGTAAGGAAATAAAATTAGGAGATTTAGTATTAGTAAGAGAAGAAGATAGCCATAAACTAGACCATAGATATAAACGACGGTATAAAGTAAAGAAAATTGACGAAAATAACAATTTTACTTTAATACCACATAGAGAGGAGTCTAGTCTTTTTTCTAAGGCGGATGGTGTAGCATTATAAGTCGAACCCACTTAAATTTAGCATTATGCTTCATACTCACTGTAACACACTTGCAATAATACGTATCATGAACTCCAAATATATTTTAGTAATAATCGTATTACAATATTGTCCAACATAAATTATTGAACTAACCCAGACGGACTTCTTTTCATTTTCTCCAAACATTTCACTTTACAGCTGATGGTGTGGCATATTTGGTTGCCACATCAGGTGCAAGACCGTCAGATATGTAAGCACCTTCCAACTATTCTGTTAATTTTTTGATTTCAGCAGTGTACTGGTTAGCTGTTTTACTGCGCTGTTGGACGTTTAGGAGTCAAAATTTCTACAGATTCAACTTTAATTGCTGAACTCAACTTTTGTCTTATTGCTAGTATTGAATTTCCAGTGCTCAAAAGGTTTCTAGCTGTTCCCTTGAGCTTTGTTTTTATCATAGAGACTGTTATGGTCTCGTGAGCATCCTTAATTTGTCCTAGGATATCTAGTGCGTCTAAGAAGCTATGTAAGTTCTCATGTTTACCATCAAACTCAGGTAGAATTGACAAGCTGTTTTTAAGAATTCTACTGTGGTTTGTGCCATTTTGTCTTTTCTTGTTTGGGAGTTTTCTGTCTCTGTTAAAATTTCCTTTTGTTCCTGTTTTTCCTCTTCTTTTTGCTCTACTTCTGGTTCTTCTCCTAAATCGGAGGGTGCCTCCAGCAGGAATGTGCTAAAGTCTATTTCTATTTCCTTCTTGTAACTCGTTGGTACTATGAATTCTATTTCATATCTTGGCAGTGAGGACACCAATTTGTCTCTAACGCTGGCAAAAATTTGATATGCTTGGTTTTTTCGATTGCCGTATAGTTTACCGTTTAACTATTGGATTGTTTTTCCTATTCTGTTAAATGCTTCAACTATTATTTTAAGATGCTTTACTACTGTTTCTGCCTTTACTTTTGTATTTTTATTCTCAGTTGAGCAGTGCTCACAGAGTATATTAACTTTGATTGGATAACGGTTGGTTGTACAGGTATAAAGGAATCGAGATATATATAGACTTCCATATATCAAAATCATCAGTACCGAAAAAAAAATTTGATTGAGCCATGTCCGTCCGTCCGTCCGTTAACACGATAACTTGAGTAAATTTTGAGGTATCTTGCTGAAATTTGGTATATAGGTTTCTGGGCACTCATCTCAGATCGCTATTTAAAATGAACGATATCGGACTATAACCACGCCCACTTTTTCGATATCGAAAATTTTGAAAAATCGAAAAAGTGCGATAATTCATTACCAAAGACGAATAAAGCGATGAAACTTGGTAGATGAGTTGAACGTATGACGCGGAATAGAAAATTTGTAAAATTTTGGACAATGGACGTGGCACCGCCCACTTTTCAAAGAAGGTAATTTAGAAGTTTTGCAAGCTGTAATTTGGCAGTCGTTAGGAACGTTACTGCTATTTCTATATGCATGCTTAATAAAAATTAGCAAGATCGGAGAACGACCACGCCCACTTAAAAAAAAAAATTTTAAGTCAAATTTAAAAAAAAAGTTAATATCTTTACAGTATATAAGTAAATTATATCAACATTCAACTCCAGTAATGATATGGAGCAACAAAATACAAAAATAAAAGAAATTTTCAAAATGGGCGTGGCTCCGCCCTTTTTCATATAATTTGTCTAGGATACTTTTATTGCCATAAGTCGAACAAAAATTTATCAATCCTTGTGAAATTTGGTAGGGGCTAAGATTCTAGGACGATATCGGTTTTCTGTGAAAATGGGCGAAATCGTTTGAAGCCACGCCCAATTTTTATATACAGTTGACCGTCTGTCCTTCCGCTCGGCCGCTAACACAATAACTTGAGCAAAAATTGATATATCTTTACTAAACTAAGTTTACGTAATTATCTGAACTCACTTTGTATTGGTATAAAAAATGGCCGAAATCCGACTATGACCACGCCCACTTTTTCGATATCGAAAATTACGAAAAATGAAAAAAAAAATGCCATAATTCTATACCAAATACGAAACAAGGGATAAAACATGGTATTTGGATTGGTTTATTGACGCAAAATATAACTTAAGGAAAAAACTTTGTAAAATGGGTGTGGCACCTTCCATATTAAGTAAAATAAAATGAAAAACTTCTGCAGGGCGAGATCAAAAGCCCTTGGAATCTCGGCAGGAATACTGTTCGTGGTATTACATATATAAATAAATTAGCGGTACCCGACAGATGATGGTCTGGGTCACCCTGGTCCACATTTTGGGCGATATCTCGAAAACGCCTTCACATATACAACTACAACCACTCCCTCTTAAAACCCTTATTAATACCTTTAATTTGATACCGATATCGTACAAACGCATTACAGAGTCACCCCTGGTCCACCTTTATGGCGATATCTCGAAAAGGCGTCCACCTATAGAACTAAGGCCCACTCCCTTTTAAAATACTCATTATAATCTTTCGTTTGATACCCATATTTTACCAACGCATTCTAGAGTCAACCCTGGTCCACCTTTATAACGATATCCCGAAAAGGCATCCACCTATAGAACTAAGGCCCACTCCCTTTTAAAATTCTCATTAACACCTTTCATTTGATACCCATATCGTACAACCAGATTCTAGAGTCACCCCTGGTCCACCTTTATGGCGATATCCCGAAGAGGCGTCCACCTATAGAACTAAGGCCTACTCCCTTTTAAAAAACTCATTAACACTTTTCATTTGATACCCATATCGTACAAACAAATTCTAGAGTCACCCCTGGTCCACCTTTATGAACATATCTCGAAAAGGCGTCCACCTATAGAACTAAGGCCCACTCTCTTTTAAAATACGCATTAACACCTTTCATTTGATACCCATATCGTACAAACGCATTCTAGAGTCACCCCTGGTCCACCTTTATGGCGATATCTCGAAAAGGCGTCCACATATAGAACTAAGGCCCACTCCCTTTTAAAATACTCTTTAACACCTTTCATTTGATACCCATATCGTACAAACAAATTGTAGAGTCGCCCCTGGTCTACCTTTATGGCGATATTTCGAAAAGGCGTCCACCTATAGAACTAAGGCCCACTCCCTTTTAAAAAACTCATTAACACTTTTCATTTGATACCCATATCGTACAAACAAATTCTAGAGTCACCCCTGGTGCACCTTTATGGCGATATCTCGAAAAGGCATCCACCTATAGAACTAAGGCCCACTCCCTTTTAAAATACTCATTAACACCTTTCATTTGATACTCATATTGTACAAACGCATTCTAGAGTCAACCCTGGTCCACCTTTATGGCGATATCCCTAAATGGCGTCCACCTATAGAACCATGCCCCTCTTAAAATACTCTTTGATACCATCCATTTGATACACATGTCATACAAACACATTCCAGGGTTACCCTAGGTTAATTTTCCTACATGGTGATTTTCCCTTACTTTGTCTCCATAGCTCTCAACTGAGTATGTAATGTTCGGTTACACCCGAACTTAGCCTTCCTTACTTGTTATTATTACATTTGTAAGATTTTTCTCCTATCGTTTTTTCTTCTAAGAGTAGTTTAACGATATCTTCCCATTTGCCCATTGGGGATGGTAGTTAAAATTTAGTTAAACCTTATCTAAACCGTTGGCGCGGCTGGCATATCGCTTTTTTAGGTTGAGTAGAGTTTCAGAAACAAACTGATGCAGCTAACTACGCAGATGATTAGAAGCATGATCTTAATAGTATCTTGTGCCTCAGTATGGTCTACTACTTAGACTGTGTTTACAACGTTTGCCGTTGGTTTTTCTATTTTTGATTCTTGGCCTCCCATCGTAAAAAATACGAAGACAAACAATTTTTTTTTGTTTTTTTTTTTCTTTTACAAAAAATTTTTTTTTCAATATTTTAATCTTTTCTTCCCATAAATTTGACTTCCCATCTATATAACTCTTCAGCTGCTGTTGCGTGTGGGTTCCTAACATTCCATATTGTTGGTTCCACAGGCATCTCAAAAAGTTTCCAATGACTTTTTAACCAAATTAGAGTTTTTTCCTCATCTACAATTTTAATTTCATTTTTAAGGTCCTCAAGTGGGCCTTTTAAATAAGTTTTAATTTTCCTTGGTCTTTCCATAATTTTAAGTCAATAGTTTTACAAAATTGTATTTTATTTTATTTTTTTGTTTTTTATTTTTGTAATTATTATTATAGGGCGCCGTTAGGTTGCCCGAATATTTGCCTGCTTAAAAATAATTTTTAAATTGTCAAAATTAAGCTAATATAGGTATTATACTTATAATTATTAGCTGCTAGTCCTGAACACTTCACTATTTCGGTGTCATCCTTGCGCAGGGGCCATGTTGATCTTCTCTGTTACATTGGAACGATGTATGTTTTGTTGAGGTCTTCCAATTGCCGCAATTTTTACTGTTGGTGCCCGAATTGAATTATCATTTCTCTTCTCTTTTTTTTATTTTAAAAGGCTTAGGCTGTAATCAGCCAGAAAAATCCTTACCAATGAATTAGGCTGAATAATCAGCCAGTAGAATCATAGGCAGGATCGCCATATAAAAGATTAAAATGACGTAATTGGTTGTGTGTGTTTTTAACATCAATGTGAGAATGCTTTTTATTCAAATATTGTCAGCTTATTTATACTAAATTATTCTAAACATATTCTTACATCCATATTTACTTTAAGCATACATACTTATATGCATATTTACATTAAGCATACATACTTACATAACTACATACAACCCAATACAAAATATGTACCTACACACCTGTGTTGAGTTGTGATTCCTCTGGGAAATGCAACGTTCGCAAATTTGCTGGAATGCAAATTTGGTTTGGTCGTGTGTTGTATACACACCTGTATTAAATCGTGTGAATGGCTATGTCAGCAACAATTATCAGATGCCTTTTTATGTGTTGATGAACATTTAGACTATTTTTGTTACAGGGTAGCATATTAGCTGATTTAAAGATTTGGCATTAAATTGTTGGCTGTTTACACTACAACGTCCAAGTTGTAAATAAAGTCGCCGATGATTTAGTCAGTGATAAGGTCAGGTTTCGCGAGGTGAAGAAACTGGAGAGATCAGGGACGTAGCCGTTTATTTTGTTGCATAGCTCATCGATCTGTGGGCCTGGGCCTGTGGCCATTATTGTTCAGTCATCGGCGTAAGAAACGATAGTAACTCCTTCTGGTGGCCAAGGTAGCTTTGATATGTAGAAGTTAAACAAAAGTGGGGATAGGACACCACCCAGTGGCACCCCTTGTTTAACTCTCCTTGGTTTAGATGTTTCGTTTCGAAATTGCACCGGTGTCTGCCGTCCACCCAAATAGGTCAGACCCTTCCAGGTCTTGCAGTAACGTGCCATGGTTGAACGTATCAAGAGCTTTTGATAGGTCTAGCGCAACGTGTACTGTTCTATGGTGGGGTTTTGATTTAAACCGCAATTTATCTGGGTGCTAATGGCATTTAGCGCGGTGGTATTGCTGTGTCTAAAGCCATGCTGATAAGAGGCTAGTGGTAAATATGCCTTGAAATAGGGCAGTAAGATGGCTTCAAGTGTCTTAGCTACTGACGATAGGAGAGATATCGGGCGATATGAATCTCCTATGTTAGCTGGTTTCCCAGGCTTTAGTAGCGGGACCACCTCCATTTTCCATTTTTCGGGAATGACAAATGTGGAAAGAGACAAGTTGAAGACATGTGCTAAATATTTAAAAGCCTCATTTCCTAGGCTTTTAAGCATCGGCATGGCTATGCCGTCAGGGCCTACCGCTTTAAATGGTTTAGCATGACCGATGGCATCCTCAACCTCTTTGGCGGTGATGGTAATTGGGCATGCGCTGTGCTTATGTTTTTGCGCGTGTCTGTTGGCCCTCCGTCTAGCTTTGTCGACCGTTGAATGCATTATATATTGTCGGCAAAATGCGCTGGCGCATTTTTTCGAATCCGACAGCACTTTATCGCCAAAGGCGATGGAAATTTTGTCGTTGTGCTTGGACGGACTCGATAGGGACTTTACGGTGGAAAAAAGCTTACCCACACCGGCAGAGAAGTTACAGCTTCTTAGATGCTCCTCCCATTTCACCCGCTTGTGTTCATCCACAAGCAATCTGATGTGTTGGTTTATGTCCCTTATTTGACGGTCGCCGGGCTCGAGCAGTCTTATAAGGTCGCGTTCTCTCGCTAAATTTGCGGCCTCCGCCGGAAAGTGAGGCCGAATTTCGGGAATTCTTCCAGCGGGAATAAAGCGAGCCGCGGCGGATTCAATGACCTTGCGGAAAGCGCGTTCCCCTTGGCGAGCATCAGTCGGGATAGGGAGGGCAGCAAAGTGGCTGTCTGTAAAGGATTTATATTCTTCCCACTTTCCTCTTTCAAAGTTTATGAAAGTGCGGTTTTCAGAGACGATGAAGTCGGCAGTACAAGCGAGCGAGATGAGTATTGGCAGGTGGCCGGATACCAATGTCACCATCGGCTGCCAGTTGACGCAGTTTACGAGTCCTGCGCTCACGATTGATATATCTGGCGAACTTTGACAGCTTTCTACCATACGAGAGGGGGCGTCTCCGTTTATTGTGCGGAACGTCGTTTCGTCTATTTGATCCGCCAACATCTCACCTCTGCTGTCCGCCCGCAAGTTTGAATGCCATAGGTCGTGATGGGCATTGAAATCGCCTAAGATAATGCGATTGTCGCCAGTGAGTAACGCACTTATATTAGGGAGGTATCTACTGGGGCAGCAGGTGGCAGAAGGAATGTAGATATTGATGACTTCTAGGTTTATATCGCCTGACCGGACAGATTAAGCCATGACGTTCCAGGACATTGTCCCTGGGGCCGATGTCGGGATCAAATATCTGATATTGCACTGGGTGGTGTATTATAAACGCGAGACCGCCTCCATTCCCGCTCTCACGATCTTTTCTGTGGACATTGTACCCGGAACAGGTCTGCAGTGCAGATCTTGCTGTGAGTTTAGTCTCTTGTATCGCAGCAATGCGGATGTTGTGCCGCTTCATGAAATCGACTATCCCCGTAATTTTACCAGTTAATCCATTGCAGTTTAACTGCAGAATTCTGAAGTGCAACGGGGAGGACGTCGTTGCTCTAGGAGTAAGTGACGGGTGATTATGCCTGGGTTGTGAGAGGCTAGGACGCAATTGCTGTTGTAGCCCTGGGACTGGTCGTCCCTGGGTAAGCATTGGTGTGTCCGGTGTATTTGGGTTTGCAGTTTGGCAACACGGCGCAATGAAGCTCGTCGGGGGGTTTCCGTCGCGAAGACCACAACATCTAGGAAAGTGGCAATTACCGTGGCAGGAGCTGCATTGGACGGATGTTGCAAACATATATATTCTGTGCTTGCAGACAGTGCAAAAGGTGGCAGGGACTAAGAGTGTGTTTCCCTGACCTACACGATTGCTGCCGGAAAAGAAGGGGGAAGAAGATGGGGGAAGGGGTTGATATATGGCATCGCTGCCCACTCTACTACGGAGATTGTAGTTATGAGTGGGAGCGGCCGTATGAGCTGGAGGCACCATAGGCCGCAAGCAGCTGGTGGAGTCACACACACATCGCGCCATGTTGCCAGGTCCCAAACCCAAATCATCCGGGTACCCCAATGCTTGCCCAAGGACGCCCAGTCCTAGGGCCACAACAGCAATTGCGTCCTGGCCTTCCCCAACCCAGGCGTAGTCACCCGTCACTTACCCCCAGAGTGGCGACGTCTCCCCTTATGCACTTCAGAATTCTGCAGTTAAACTGTAATGGACTAACTGGGAAGATTACGGAGATAGTCGATTTCATGAAGCGGCACAACATCCGCATTGCTGCGATTCAAGAGACTAAACTCACAGCAAGATCTGCATTGCAGACCTGCTGTGGGTATAACGTCCACAGAAAAGACCGCGAGAGCGGAAATGGAGGCGGTCTCGCGTTTATCATACACCACTCTGTGCAATATTGTATATTTGATCCTGGCATCGACCGCAGGGACAATGTCTTAGAACGTCAAGGCCTATCTGTCCGGTCAGGCGATGCGGTGGATAGCGCCCTAATATCAGGGCCTTACTCACTGGCAACAATCGCATTATCTTAGGCGATTTCAATGCCCATCATGACCTATGGCATTCAAACTTGCGGGCGGACAGTAGGGGTGAGATGGTGGCGGATCAAATAGAAGAAACGACGTTCTGCACAATAAACGGAGACGCCCCCACACGTATGGTAGGAAGCTGTCACAGCTCGCCAGATATCTCAATCGTGAGCGCAGAACTCGTAAACTGCGTCAACTGGCAGCCGATGGTAACATTGGCATCCAACCACCTGCCCATACTTATTTCGCTTGAGCGTAACGCCGACTTCGTCGTCACTGAAAAACGCACTTTCATAAACTTCAAAAAAGGAAAGTGGGAAGAATATAAATCCCTTACAGACAGCCGTCTAGCTGCCCTCCCTATCCCGACTGATGCCCGCCAAGGGGAGCGTGCCTTCCATAAGGTCATTAAATCCGCCTCGGCACATTTCATTCCCGCCGGGAGAATTCCCGAAATCCGGCCCCACTTCCCGGCGGAGGCCGCAAACTTAGCGAGAGAACGAGACCTTATAAGACAGCTTGACCCAGGCGACCCCCAAATAAGGGATATAAACCAACGCATCAGATTGCTTGTAGATGAACACAAGCGGGCGAAATGGGAGGAGCACCTAAGAGGTTGTAACCTCTCTACCGGTGTGGGTAAACTTTGGTCCACCGTAAAGTCACTATCGAATCCGACTAAGCACAAAGACAAAGTTTCCATCGCCTTTGGCGACAAAGTGCTGTCGGACGAGAAAAAATGCTTTCTGCTGACAATATATAATGCATCCTACGGTCGACAAAGATAGACGGAGAGCCAATAGACGCGCACATAAACACAAATTCAGTGCGTCACCAATCACCATCACCGCTAAAGAGGTTGAGGACGCCATTGGTCGTGCTAAACCATCCAAAGCAGTGGGCCCAGACGGCATAGCCATGCCGATGCTTAAAAACCTAGCGAAAGAGGGGTTCAAATATTTGGCGCATGTCTTCAATCTGTCTCTTTCCACCTTTGTCATACCTGAGAAATGGAAAATGGCCAAGGTGGTCCCGCTACTAAAGCCTGGGAAACCAGCTAACATAGGTGAGTCGTATCGTTCGATATCTCTCCTATTGCCAGTGGCAAAAACGCTTGAAGCCATTTTGTTCCCTTAGGGTAGGATATATTAGGTTAGGTGGTAGCTGCCCTGATAAGGATAGCTCACTTGGACAACACGAAGGTCCGTTGTGATACCACATACATCAAAAATAACGGTGACCTAGATCCAGCTACTTAGAGAATCGTTGGGTAGCAACGATAAAGCTCCGAATGATACCGATCTCAACTTTGCATATATCCTCGGGAGATCCAAGTGAGTCGCGACCGAAGTACTTTCGCCTAATTCTGGCAAAAGCTGGACAATCAAGCATAAAGTGATTTGGTGATTTCACCTCATCATCCTCCATACAGCTGCAGCAGGATGGAGTTTCCAGTATATTGAGACGTACCGCATGGATACCCATGGGACAGTGCCCTGTCAAAACCCCAATGACCATTGATAGGTGAGCCTTAGTGAACCCAATTATTTCAGCAGACCTCCTGCCATCCACTTTCGGCCAGAAAGACCTTGCTACCCTGCAAGACGTGGTATCCGCCCAACGTTTGCTGAGCTGATTCGAGGCCCAGCTATGGAGGAGCAATCCACAGGTGGCCAGCGGGATCCCGAAGTCCCTACAGCCATCTTCATCCGGTTCAGTTGTACCGATGCGGGCTAAGAGATCCGCTTGACAGTTACCCGGGATATCACTATGGCCCGGGACCCAGATAATCTTAATTGTAAAATAATTCGATGTAATCGCAAGCGAGGTCAGGCACTCCCAGACCACCCTCGATCGCACTGTAGTTGAGCTCAAGGCCTTGATAGCCGATTGGCTATCAGAGTAGATGTTAAATTCCCTAACCGTGGTAGCACTGGATAGCATTCCATCCACCGCATCCTTAATCGCAGCAATTTCCGCTTGGAATACACTGCAGTGATCAGCCAACTTAAACTTGCGGCTTAAATTTAGCTCTTGACAAAAGACCCCCCCACCAACCTTTCCATCCAGCTTTGACCCATCCGTGAACAAGTTAACCGGTCCCATGCCCCAGATAATTCCTCTTCCCCAATCCTCTCTCTCTGGAATAACTGGGGTGAAGGTTGTATAGGGAGCTGTTATCGGCATACAGTAGTCCGTTCTGTCCGGGATGAAGTCGAAACTGGTAAGAAGGCTAGAGTGTCCGCGGTCAGAAAGTCTATATCCCATATCACGAAGCCTGACCAACGACCTTGCCGCGGCCGCCTTTCCCGCAATATCTACTGGGTATATGTTCAGCATGACGTTCAGTGCCAAGGTAGGCGTTGTTCTGAGAGCGCCACTGATACCGATCAGCGCCGTCCGTTGCACTGACACTAACATTTTGGAGGTGCTCGCCGTGTCCAGTGCTTTCCACCAGACCGGCACCCCATATAGCAGAATCGGTTTGACCCCCATCTCATAAAGCCAGTGTACTATTCTTGGCGAGAGTCCCCATCTCTTTCCGATAGCTCCTCTGCAGCAGTACAAGGCAATGGCGGCCTTCCTGGCCCGATCTTCCATATTGGGCCTCCAGGACAGTTTCTTGTCCAAAACAATCCCCAAATATTTAACCCTATCAGAAAGTACCAACGGTACCCCTCCAATCGAGGGAGTTCTGAAATCGGGCACCTTATATCTTCTTGTGAAAAGGACCAATTCCGTTTTTCCCGGGTTGACCGCCAATCCACATGATTTAGCCCACCTAGCCACAGTATCCAGGTAGCCCTGAAGAACATCGCGCAGGGCGCCCAGAAATTTGCCTCTGACTAGGATAGCGAGGTCATCTGCATAGGCAACCACCCGACAACCATTGGCTTCCAGCTCCACAAGAAGCTCGTTGACTACCACAACCCAGAGGAGAGGAGATAGGACACCCCCCTGTGGCGTGCCCCTGCACACCTTCCTCTTAATTATGGCCCCTCCCCACTCCGCTGCGACAATTCTGCCGCATAGAAGTTTGCTAATAAATTCAACCAGAGCCGCCTCGACTCCTAAACCCACCAGAGCTCTTTCGATTGACCCCGGTAAGACATTGTTAAAAGCTCCCTCGATGTCTAGAAAGGCACCCAGAGCATACTCTTTGTGTTCTAGGGACCCCTCTATTTGCTTTACAATCGAATGGAGAGCCGTTTCCGTCGATCTGCCCTTGCAGTACGCATGTTGTGAAGCCGACGGTAACCCCCGAGGTATCTTTTCCCGTAGGTACAGGTCAATCAACCGCTCAAACGTCTTAAGAAGAAACGACGAGAGACTGATTGGCCTGAAATCCTTAGGTGATACATGAGAGCTTCTGCCGGCCTTCGGAATGAAAATAACCCTAACCGTGTGCCAAGACTTCGGGATATAGTTAAGCCTGAGGCAGTTAGTATATATGATGGCCAACCAGCGGCAGGAAATCCCCAAAGACCTTTGAAGCTGCGCAGGAATGATTCCATCCGGGCCCGGAGACTTATAGGGCTTGAACGACCCTATAGCCCAGGTTATCTGACTTTCCCGTATTGGAATGGCAGGCACTTCTGCATGGCCAACGACCGCCGACCATGCAGGCGAAGATCCCTGCGCAACTGGGACATCGGGAAAATGATTGTCCAGTAAAAGCCTTAGGGACTCCTCGCTACTCATGGACCAGTCCCCACCATCATCTCTCAGATACCCCAGAGGAGCGGGGTTCCTAGAGAGTATTTTTCTAAATCTCGCGGATTCATTGCAGCCTTCTACGTTTTCGCAGAAGCTTCGCCATGCATCTCGCTTGGCTATCCTTATTTCATATTTATAAATCCCCAGACTCACCTTATAGAGCTCCCAGTCCGAGGGTAATTTACTCCTCCTGGCTCTGTTGAAGAGCCGCCGACTGGACGCTCTTAGGTCGTCAAGAGAATCCGACCACCAGGGCGGCTTGCCCTTCCCCCTGTAAGTTTTCAATGGGCAGGACAGCTGAAAGACGCTATTGCTTGCCGAGGTGAAGTTTTCCACCAGAACGTCTATCTCAGATTCGGACAGGCCCGAACTAATGATAGGCACCGCAGGCAGTAGCTCTCCCAGCTTCCTACAATACAAGTCCCAGTTAGTACTTTTATGGTTCCGAAAAGATATTTTACCGGGACGTTCTTCGTTCACTGAGAACTGAATATATCGGTGATCAGAGAAGGAGTGCTCGTTGAGAACCCTCCATCCAGATATCCGACCTTCCAGTACTCTACTAACCAGGGTTAGGTCCAGGACCTCCTCCCTTAACGCAGTAATAAAAGTCGGGTCATTCCCCCTATTACATATACAAAGTCCCTCATCTACAATAAAAGTAAATAAAGACTCACCTCTAGTGTTGGTATCCGAGCTTCCCCAAATGCTATGATGGGCATTTGCATCGGCACCGATGATCACGCCAACACCTCTCCGCCTTGCTTCAGCGGTGATTTCACCCAGTATCGCAGGTGGTGGTCCCACTACGTCCCCGTGGGGCATGTACGCTGAGACCACCCACATTTCATTACTTCCTCGCTCGAGGCAGACCGTGGTTACGTCAGCATTGCTGAAATTAGAGAGAATAAAAGCTTTAATCTCTTTTTTAACAAGCACACAGGATCTAGGCCTACTTGCCTCCCCATGCACCAAGGTGTTGAATTTTCCAGTCCTTAATCCAGAAATCTTACTGCCGTTACTACTCAGCCACGGCTCCTGGACAAGGACTATATCCACTCCGCCTTTTTCAAGGCAGAGCAACAAATTTGCGGAAGCCGCCTTAGAGTGCTGAAGATTGATTTGACGGATTTCCATCAAAAGCGCTCTTCTTCCGCACCCCATCCTTGGCGGATTCGTATTAGTGTTGTCCATTCTAAAAAAGTCCCCCCTCAAGCCCGCTATCCGGAGCCGATTGTGTAGTCGCCCTTTAACGATCTCGTGGTTATCTATGCTACGCAGGGAGGCCACGCGAGGGTTGACGCATTACCTTATGAGTATAGCGTTCAGAGCCAGACCGGACGCGAAGCGGGAAAATCTTCAACCGCACCTACACCACCAACTTAACGGCGACGGAGCCCGAACGTACCTTGAGGCCCGCCACGGTTTTAACGGGACGTGGGCAGGTGCAGCATTAGCCTACCAGCCATTTTGGTAGGGTTTCACCCCGACCTACTAAAGTGGCAGAATACCGCACCTACCAGCCCAATGTCATCAAGTCAAAATGTAAAGTGAAATCAAAGTCCTTAAACAGTCCAGTTCGTCACCGTTGTGTATCGATCTTGACTCTCCCTCCCCTGAGCTCGGCACAATGACTCAAGGGGTGCGGGTTTTATCGAGTTGTCCTCTCTAGATCCGCCATTATCAGTAGAAGCAGGGGCACCTCGTGCAGGACGTGATAACTAATCACGCGTGACATTCGTCACTATGGCCGGTCTAAGACTGATATCAGTCCCTGATCCAGAGCCTGAAACTACTTATGATATCCAAGCCAAGTATCTTAGCCCCCCCCTTATTTCCAAGCAAATTTGCAGCTAGCCCCTCATCAGCATGGCTTCAGAAAATCCCATAGCACTACCACCGCGCTAAATGCCATTAGCACCCAGATAAATTGCGGTTTAAATCAATACCCCCACCATAGAACAGTACTCGTAGCGCTAGACCTATCAAAAGCTTTTGAAACGGTCAACCATGGCTCGTTACTGCTGGACCTGGAAGGGTCTACCCTTCCCCCATGGCACTCTTATGGAGCGTATATCTTCGATTAACGATTTAGGGGTTCTGTTTGACTTGAAACTGAGCTTCAACTCACATATTTCAGCTATTACTAATAAAGCAATGGGTACCCTTGGTTTTGTGAAACGCTGGGCTAAGGAGTTCAAGGATCCGTATCTGACCAAAGTCCTCTACACTTCGCTGGTCCGCCCAATACTTGAGTATTGCTCGTGTGTTTGGTGTCCATTATATATTACTCATATAAAGCGTATTGAGTCTGTGCAGAAACAATTTTTAATTTTTGCTCTACGGGCCTTTAACTGGGACTCAAATCTTCATCTTCCGTCTTATAGAAGTAGACTTCTTCTCATTAATTTGCCAACTCTGGAAAATCGTAGAATATTACTCGGGGTAATGTTCCTGCATAAGCTAATTCTAGGTGAGGTTGACTCCTCTGAGCTGCTAAGTCGATTGAGCTTTGCAGTTCCTGCTAGGACGTCCAGACACTACGTGCCCTTCCATTTACCCCTGTGTCGTAGAAATTTTGACAAAAATGATCCTATACGTGTTTGGTGCTCGTACTATAACGACTTGTATAATTGCATTAGTATCGAATGTTCGTTTGTTGCCTTACGCAATGGTATACTTTTCAGTCTCAACTGATATCTTAAAGTTTATTTGTTTAATTTGTAATGATAGTTTAATTTTAGTTCTTGTTCAATGTTAAAATAAATTGTAAATTTTTAATTTATTCCATTTTTAATTCTATACTTGTATATATTTTTACGCTATCTTTTTTTTTTATGTTACTTTCCTTTGTATTTTGTTAGTCGACCACTCTTGTTAGTTGACTTTAAATAAATAAATAAATAAATAAAAAAATAAAAATGTCTTAAAAGGTGGACCGCAAATTATCTGGGTGGTCGGCAGCCATCGGTGCAATTTAGAAACGAAACATCAAAACCAAGGATAATTAAACAGGGGGTGCCACAGGGTGAGGTCCTATCCCCACTTTTGTGTAATTTCTACATATCTAAGCTACCTTCACCACCGGAAGGAGTCACAATCGTTTCCCACGCCGATGACTGCACAATAATGGCCACAGGCCCAGGCCCAAAGATCGATGCGCTATGCAATAAAATAAACGGCTACCTCCCTGATCTCTCCAGTTTTTTTCGCCTCGCGAAACCTGGCATTATCACCGACTAAATCTTCCGCGACCTTATTTACAACATGGACGTCCCAAATGTCGACCATTTTGAACATCCACGTCGATGGCACTACGCTACCGACTGTCCTACACCCCAAAATCTTGGGTGTGACGTTTGATCAGGATCTACATTTTGGTGAGCACGCAGCCGCAATTGTTCCGAGAATTCAGAGCCGTAACAAAATCCTCAAATCCCTCGCTGGCAGTACTTGGGGAAAAGATAAAGAAACGCTCATGACTACATACAAAGCAATTAGCCAGCCGATTACGTGCTACGCGTCACCCATATGGTCGCCAAGCCTAAAAATCACCCACTGGAAGAAACTACAGGCCTGCCAAAATACTGCTCTCAGAATCGCCACGGGCTGTCTTCTTATGTCCCCAGAACACCATCTGCATAATGAGGCGAGAATACTCCCCATCAGGGAGAGAAATGAGATGCTGACCAAACAGTTCCTGTTGAATACCCAGAAACCTGGGCATCCCAACAGACATCTGATTGATGAACCAGCACCGCCTAGGGGCTTAAGGAGTCATCTCCATTAGCATTTTGAGGAAATACGGCACCTGAGAACCCAGCCGTATGAAGTGAAAAAACACAAGCAGGTCCTTGGTGAACTCCATAAAAAGGCGTCGGACCTTTATGCCGGGAATTGCCCGGTGTATCCAGTACTTAACGAAAATTATCCAAAACTTGCGGAAGAGGAACGCATACTCCCCAGGGAAACGCGTTTCACTCTTGCTCAACTTCGTTCTGGATACTGTAACAGGTTAAACTCTTACCTATCCAGAATCAAACCCGACATACAAAATGTATGCCCCGCTTGCAATGTGTCCCCACATGACACCAACCATCTCTTCAGTTGTAATGTGGAACCAACGCCTCTAACACCCCTTTCCTTATGGTCCACCCCTGTTGAAACAGCAAGTTTCCTTGAACTCCCGTTAGAGGATATTGATGACAATTTGTGATCGGTCGCGGCTATTAGGTGGGGCGAGCATTGCTACAACAACAACAACAACAACAGCAGCTGGTGGAACTAGTAGTGGCTTGCAGAGCAGCAGAGCTGCTGTAATGTAGGGGGGGGGGGGGGGGGGGGACGCTAAGGCGTAGACTACGGGACGTCCTTGGGCGTGAATAGCAGGGAGCCACAAAAGATTTACAGAAATTATTGGGACGTCTGGTCTTAGGGTCTAGCCCTGAACAACCTGCCCGATACAAACATCCCTTGCACGAGACACACTGACAATAGTATGACCGTCCTAAAAAGATTCTTTTCCGGCAAACGCAGCAAAACCATTTCTCAGGCCCGGGGCAGGAGACGGACCTGGATTGGGTTCGATACCTGCCCGGAGCAGGAGAGTATGGAGCAGTCCCGCTGCGAGGAGCTGCTGGAGGGATGCCAATTTGTGGGAAGGACATAACGAATTAAATGGGGTTACACTGAAATGACAGTCCTTGGTCGGGAAAAATCCCGAGTCGCTCCGGTACATAGAACCAACTGCTTTGGAAAGCGATCATACGGTCATATGCATATCTTCAACAAATCTCATTATTAATCATCCAATCAGTTATAAGCAATCCACGATAATTCAATCAAGAAGAAAGCAGCAAATTAAATTTAGAAGTGTGACGAATGGGAATTTTTTACAATCTTAAAAGGAGCGTGCTAAATTTAAAATATTAAAAATCAAGCAAATTTAAAAAAAGTTGTAAAAATAAATAATAAATATTTTAATTATACACTTAATAATAATATACACTACAACATTTTATTTTAAAATAATCACCTATATATTTACATTTTAAAAAGTATTAACTCCATCTTCAGAGGTTTTTAATATTCATTAAATATGTATCATACACCACCACAGGAAAGGTATTCATCTACACCAACATATAATAGAAATTATTCACTTATTGATTTATAAGATCCTAATCTTCAAAATGATCTTGTAAATCCTTATGAGAATCAAAATAACAATGAAATTTTTGCCACTTCAGTGATGTTGCCTCAGCTGAAATGCAATTTAATAGAAACAAGTAAGGAAGGCTAAGTTCCGGTGTAACCGAACATTACATACTCAGTTGAGAGCTATGGAGACAAAGTAAGGGAAAATCACCATGTAGGAAAATTAACCTAGGGTAACCCTGGAATGTGTTTGTATGACATGTGTATAAAATGGATGGTATTAAAGAGTATTTTAAGAGGGCCATTGTTCTATAGGTGGACGCCATTTAGGGATATCGCCATAAAGGTGGACCAGGGCTGACTCTAGAATTTGTTTGTACGATACGGGTATCAAATGAAAAATGTTAATGAGTATTTTAAAAGGGAGTGGGCGTTAGTTCTATAGGTGGACGGCTTTTCGAGATATCACCATAAAGGTGGACCAGGGGTGACTCTAGAATTCGTTTGTACAATATGGGTATCAAATGAAAGGTGTTAATGAGTATTTTGAAAGGGATTGGGCCTTAGTTCTATAGGTGGACGCCTTTCGAGATATCGCCATAAAGGTGGACCAGCGGTGACTCTAGAATTTGTTTGTACGATATGGGTATCAAACGAAAGGTGTTAATGAGAATTTTAAAAGGGAGTGGGCCTTAGTTCTATAGGTGGATTCCTTTTCGGGATATCGTTATAAAGGTGGACCAGGGTTGACTCTAGAATGCGTTGGTACAATATGGGTATCAAACGAAAGGTTATAATGAGTATTTTAAAAGGGAGTGGGCCTTAGTTCTATAGGTGGACGCCTTTTCGAGATATCGCCATAAAGGTGGACCAGGGGTGACTCTATAATGAGTTTGTACGTATTGAGTATTTTAAAAGGGAGTATGAGTATTTTAAAAGGGAGTGGGCCTTAGTTCTATAGATGGAAGCCTTTTCGAGATATCGCCATAAATGTGGACCAGGGGTGACTCTAGAATTTGTTTGTACGATATGGGTATCAAACGAAAGGTGTTAATGAGAATTTTGAAAGGGATTGGGCCTTAGTTCTATAGGTGGACGCCTTTCGAGATATCGCCATAAAGGTGGACCAGCGGTGACTCTAGAATTTGTTTGTACGATATGGGTATCAAACGAAAGGTGTTAATGAGAATTTTAAAAGGGAGTGGGCCTTAGTTCTATAGGTGGATTCCTTTTCGGGATATCGTTATAAAGGTGGACCAGGGTTGACTCTAGAATGCGTTGGTACAATATGGGTATCAAACGAAAGGTTATAATGAGTATTTTAAAAGGGAGTGGGCCTTAGTTCTATAGGTGGACGCCTTTTCGAGATATCGCCATAAAGGTGGACCAGGGGTGACTCTATAATGAGTTTGTACGATATGGATATCAAATTAAAGGTATTAATGAGGGCTTTAAAAGGGGGTGGTGGTAATTGTATATGTGAAGGCGTTTTCGAGATATCGACCCAAATGTGGACCAGGGTGACCCAGACCATCATCTGTCGGGTACCGCTAATTTATTTATATATGTAATACCACGAACAGTATTCCTGCCAAGATTCCAAGGGCTTTTGATTTCGCCCTGCAGAACTTTTTCATTTTATTTTACTTAATATGGAAGGTGCCACACCCATTTTACAAAGTTTTTTTCTTAAGTTATATTTTGCGTCAATAAACCAATCCAATTACCATGTTTTATCCCTTTTTTCGTATTTGGTATAGAATTATGGCATTTTTTTTTCAGTTTTCGTAATTTTCGATATCGAAAAAGTGGGCGTGGTCATAGTCGGATTTCGGCCATTTTTTATACCAATACAAAGTGAGCTCAGATAATTATGTGAACTGAGTTTAGTAAAGATATAGCGATTTTTGCTCAAGTTATCGTGTTAGCGGCTGAGCGGAAGGACAGACGGTCGACTGTGTATAAAAACTGGACGTGGCTTCAAACCGATTTCGCCCTTTTTCACAGAAAACCGTTATCGTCCTAGAATCTTGGCACTTACCAAATTTCACAAGGATTGGTAAATTTTTGTTTGACTTATGGCATTAAAAGTATCCTAGACAAAATAAATGAAAAAGGGCGGAGCCACGCCCATTTTGAAAATTTCTTCTATTTTTGTATTTTGTTGCTCCATATCATTACTGGAGTTGAATGATGACATAATTTACTTATATACTGTAAAGATATTAACTTTTTTTTATTTGACTTTAAAAAATTTTTTTTTAAGTGGGCGTGTTCGTTCTCCGATTTTGATAATTTTTATTAAGCATACATATAGAAATAGCAGTAACATTCCTGCCAAATTTCATCACGATATCTTCAACGACTGCGAAATTACAGCTTGCAAAACTTTTAAATTACCTTCTTTTAAAAGTGGGCGGTGCCACGCCCATTGTCCAAAATTTTTCTAATTTTCTACTCTGCGTCATAAGTTCAACTCACCTACCAAGTTTCATCGCTTTATCCGTCTTTGGTAATGAATTGTCGAACTTTTTCAATTTTTCGAAATTTACGATATCGAAAAAGTGGGCGTGGTTATAGTCCGATATCGTTCATTTTAAATAGCAATCGGAGATGAGTCCCAGGAACCTACATACCAAATTTCATCAAGATACCTCAAAATTTACTCAAGTTATCGTGTTAACGGACGGACATGGCTCAATCAAATTTTTTTTCGATACTGATGATTTTGATATGTGGAAGTCTATATATATCTCGATTCCTTTATACCTGTACAACCAACCGTTATCCAATCAAAGTTAATATACTCTGTGAGCTCTGCCCAACTGAGTATAAAAATATTAGTCAGGAAATAACTAAATATGAGTATGTAATTACTGCACTTCCACAGGATGTCATTATGAAAATTTTAGATTTCATTCAGAATCCTCCTGAAAATAATAAATTCCCTGCATTAAAGAAAGTTTTAATTGAACGACATTCTTTGAGTGAGAATGCCAAATTAGACAAAGTTTTATCTGATTCTGAGATGAGAGATGGTAAACCATCTAAATATTGTCGTTCTTTAGTATTACTCTCTGGTACAAACTTCAGCGAAGAAGTTCGTAAGAAACTTTGGATGAGAAAACTGCCAAAGGATTTGAATGTAATTTTAGCTAGATCAAATTCTAGTGATATAAACGAATTAATGAAATTAGCTGATAATGTATGGGAGGTTATCAATAAAAATTAAATTGCTTCTTTTAATAATTTTCAAAATTCAAAAAGCTAAAATACATTAATATTTAATTTGGTTCAAACGACTAATCTTATGTGTAAAAATTTTGAAAAATTGTCTTTAGAATTATCAGAAATTAAGAAAGAAATTAATCAAAATTGTTCAAAGTCTCGTTATGTAAGTAGAAATCGTTTTAGAAGTCCTTCCAGATACAAGTCCAATTCTCGTCAGAATCCTAATTGGCTCTGTAAATATCATTATAAATTCGGGAACAATGCTCGAAAATGTGAACAACCATGTGCCATTTCAAAAACTAATAATTCAACAAACTAAATTCTTTCATTGTTGCAGCGACGAAAAACGGAAATGTAGAAGTTTCAACTCGTTGCGTATTTATATTTGACAGGGATAATAGATTAAATTTTCTAATTGACAGTGGTGCAGAAATTTCGGTACTTCCAGTTTCCAAATTTGTAAGTAAACATAAATCTTGCGATATTATTTTAACAGCGGCTAATGGTACTACTATTTCTACATACGGTAAAAAAATTTGTATATTAAGTTAGGGTTAAGGCGTGAATTTCCATTTATATTTTTGATAGCCGATATCGCGAAACTAATCATAGGAGCTGATTTTTTGTCTAAATATGGCTTGCTAATCGATATAAGAAATAAACGTATAGTTGACCCGTTGGCAAGCCCTACAGTCAACACCATCTCTTGTTTTTGTAATGTTCCTCTTCCAAAATTTTTTTACAGTAGATAATAAATATACAAAATTATTTAAATCTTTTCCATCCTTGATTTCTGATCCAGATTATTCGAAGTCATTCAAACATACTACGGTCCATAGATTTGATACTGAAAGAAACCTTCCTTTTTCCAAGCTCAGGCGCCTAGATCCGATTAAATTCAAAGTGGCCAAACCCGAATTTGATTTTTTGTTAAGAATTGGAGACCATCAAATTCATCCGTTGCATACCCTCTTCATTTAGTGCCTAAAAAAGAAGCTAATGACTGGCGCCCTTGTGGCGATTTACGTGGACATAATGTAGAAACAAACGCATTTTTTCTAAAATTTACTTAGTGAAAGCGTAACATCAAATACCAATGGCTGACGAGGATATATACAAAATCCCAATAACAACGCCCTTTGAAATGTTCAAATTTTTGCGAATGCCTTTCGGACTAAGGAACTCAGCCCAAACTTTTCTGAGATTTATAAACGAGGTAATTAGCCGACTAGACTTTGTTTTTGCCAACGTAGATGATATGCTTATTGCAACTAAAAATGAAGAAGAACCTCTACAGGATCTTAGCATACTTTTCTAGCGTTTAGCTGAGTACGTTTTGAATATAAAACCTAATAAATGCATCTTTGGAGTTACCAATATTAATTTCTTAGGACACAATATTTCTGGTTTTGGAATTAGACCATCAGATGAGAAAATTGCAGCAATACGTAACTTTGAACTTCCAAAATCAATTAAACAGGCACAAAAATTTATAGGTGTGATAAATTACTATCATAGATATATTTCAAATCTTTCTTATTACACAACCTGTTTATACAACTTAATTAATAAAACGAATAAGAAACGCGACAAAGCATTTATTTGGGACGACACATCATCTAAGGCTTTTGAATGTATAAAAGAAAATTTGCATCTACGATATTGTTAAATCATTTTAATAAAGATGCAGAACTTTCTTTAAATGTTGATGCATAAAATACAGCGATAGGTGGTGTCATACAACAACACTTTGTAGTGTACTTGATCATATCGATACTACTGTAGTCACGTTAGATAATATGTTTATTGATCAAACGTAACATTTAATATATAATACTCTTAAAACTAATAATAATGAAGTTTGGATGTTCTTGTGTAAACGTTCTTCTCCTGATTATTATTCCGCGTCGTTCGTTGAGTTTAAGTATATTTCACTAGCCCAAAACGGGTTGCCGTTATGCAGAAAAGTGAGAATATTGCCAGAGTAGCCCCCCAGGAGTGACGTCAATGCACCTGAGAAGTTACGGATCGTTGCACTGCCGACTTCTGGAGTATGTGCGCCGTATATTTGGACTCCTGGAGTTGCTCGTTAATGGCACTACAGTTGAGTTACTTGTGCCATTCGTATTCTGGTTTTCTGTTTCAATAAATGCAGGCTTAAGCCTTTCTGTTGATACTGTGATTGCCTTACCATCGATGTCAATCTTGAATACATAGTCCGATATGCGCTCGAGCACTTGATATGGACCTCGATACGGTTGTTCAAGTGGTTTTTTTTACTTCTTCTACTCGTACGAACACATGAGTACAACTATGAAGACTAAAATGTTTGAATGCTCGAGATCTATTGTGGTGCGCGGTAGGTGACGAGGGGACTGTACGCATGAAGTTACGAAATTCTTCGACAAAATGTTGTGGCTCAGGCCCCATTTTAACGTCGATGAAGAATGCCCCTGGTAACCGGAGTGTTGTTCTGTAAAGAATTTCTGATGTGCTGGCCTTAATGTCATCTTTGAAGCTTGTGCGAATACCGAGCAACACCACTGGCAGCATATTTACCCAGTTTGATGAGGCGTGACACCGTATTGCCGCTGTGAGGGACCTATGCCAACGCTCGACCATACCATTCGATGTTGGGTGAAAAGTTGTCGTTAGAGTTCGGTTACATCCTATGAGTTGCGTGAATGCGTTGAAGAATATTGAAGAATTTGACGCGAATTGAGAGCCTCGATCACCGGTAACAGTACCTGGTGCTCCGAAGCGGCTCAACCCTCTGGCGAAACATGCTTTTGCTACTGTATCGGTATAGAAGCCTTTTAGCGGTATTGATTCGGGCCAACGGGTGAAGCGATCGATTATCGTCAGGCAGTATCTGTATCCGTCGCAAAATGGCATGATTATGATGTTGACGTGAACGTGTTTCAAACTTTCACTCGGTACCTCGATGTGTTGAGGAATGTTTCTTACATGACGGTTTTCCTTGCTACGTTGGCATGACAAACATGTACGTGACCACCGGATACTGTCGCGATTCATATGCGGTCACGCGTATTGTTGACCTACGAGCTTTTTTGCGGCTCGTCCATTGGGGTGCGAGATGTTTTGAATTAGGTCGAACAGTTTTCGTCGTAGTGACGGAGGTATGTATGGTCTTACATTGCCTGTCGATACATCATAGTACAACCCGGCATCTGAATCATCGATTTTGAGTTTGCGTAGTTTCAGGGATGTTGAACTTGAACGTAGCAGAAGGTGTAGTTCCTGATCGTTATGTAGTTCGGCTTCGATATCGCTAGTTGATATGCTCACGGTAGGCTTATGGTACTAATCCGCGACAGCGCATCGGCTACCATATTTTTATGTCCCGTTGTATGTAATATCGTGCTGGTAAACTGACTGATATACTGAAGTTGCGGGGCGAAGCCTTATCATAAATGTGGACCAGGGGTGACTCTAGAATTTATTTGTACGATATGGGTATCAAATGAAAGGTGTTGATGAGAATTTTAAAAGGGAGTGGGCCTTAGTTCTATAGGTGGATTCCTTTTCGAGATATCGGCATAAAGGTGGACCAGGGGTGACTCTAGAATTTGTTTGTACGATATGGGTATCAAATTAAAGGTATTAATGTGGGTTTTAAAAGGGGGTGGTGGTAGTTGTATATGTGAAGGCGTTTTCGAGATATCGACCAAAATGTGGACCAGGGTGACCCAGACCATCATCTGTCGGGTACCGCTAATTTATTTATATATGTAATACCACGAACAGTATTCCTGCCAAGATTCCAAGGGCTTTTGATCTCGCCCTGCAGAACGTTTTCATTTTATTTTACTTAATGTGGAAGGTGCCACACCCATTTTACAAATTTTTTTTCTTAAGTTATATTTTGCGTCAATAAACCAATCCAATTACCATGTTTTATCCCTTTTTTTCGTATTTGGAATTATGGCATTTTTGGGCGTGGTCATAGTCGGATTTCGGCCATTTTTTATACCAACACAAAGTGAGTTCGGATAATTATGTGAACTGAGTTTAGTAAAGATATATCGATTTTTGCTCAAGTTATCGTGTTAGCGGCCGAGCGGAAGGACAGACGGTCGACTGTGTATAAAAACTAGACGTGGCTTCAACAGATTTCGCCCTTTTTCACAGAAAACCGTTATCGTCCTAGAACCTTAGCCCTTACCAAATTTCACAAGGATTGGTAAATTTTTGTTTGACTTATGGCATTAAAAGTATCCTAGACAAATTAAATGAAAATGGGCGGAGCCCGCCCATTTTGAAAATTTCTTTTATTTTTATATTTTGTTGCTCCATATCATTACTGGAGTTGAATGATGACATAATTTACTTATATACTGTAAAGATATTAACTTTTTTTTTTTTAATTTGACTTTAAAATTTTTTTTTTAAGTGGGCGTGTTCGTTCTCCGATTTTGCCAATTTTTATTAGGCATACATATAGAAATAGCAGTAACGTTCCTGCCAAATTTCATCATGATATCTTCAACGACTGCCAAATTACAGCATGCAAAACTTCTAAATTACCTTCTTCTAAAAGTGGGCAGTGCCACGCCCATTTTCCAAAACTTTACAAATTTTCTATTCTGTGTCATACGTCCGACTCACCTACCAAGTTTCATCACTTTATCCGTCTTTGGTAATGAATTATCGCACTTTTTCGATTTTTCGAAATTTTCGATATCGAAAAAGTGGGCGTGGTTATAGTCCGATATCGTTCATTTTAAATAGCAATCTGGGATGAGTGCCCAGGAACATACATACCAAATTTCATCAAGATACCTCAAAACTTACTCAAGTTATCTTGCTAACGGACGGACGGACATGGCTCAATCAAATTTTTTTTCGATACTGGTGATTTTGATACGTGGAAGTCTATATATATCTCGATTCCTTTATACCTGTACAACCAACCGTTATCCAATCAAAGTTAATATACTCTGTGAGCTCTGCTCAACTGAGTATAAAAATATTAGTCAGGAAATAACTAAATATGAGTATGCAATTACTGCACTTCCACAGGATGTCATTATGACAATTTTAGATTTCATTCAGAATCCTCCTGAAAATAATAAATTCCCTGCATTAAAGAAAGTTTTAATTGAACGACATTCTTTGAGTGAGAATGCCAAATTTTACAAAGTTTTATCTGATTCTGGGATGGGAGATGGTAAACCTTCTAAATATTATCGTTCTTTAGTATTACTCTCTGGTACTAACTTTGGATGAGAAAACACCCAAAGGATTTGAATGTAATTTTAGCTAGTTCAAATTCTAGTGATATAAACGAATTAATGAAATTAGCTGATAATGTATGGGAGGTTATCAATAAAAATGAAATCGCTTCTGTTAATAATTTTCAAAATTCAAAAAGCTAAAATACATTAATATTTAATTTGGTTCAAACGACTAATCTTATGTGTAAAAATTTTGAAAAATTGTCTTTAGAATTATCATAAATTAAGAAAGAAATTAATCAAAATTGTTCAAGGTCTCGTTCTGTAAGTAGAAATCGTTTTAGAAGTCCTTCCAGATACAAGTCCAATTCTCGTCAGAATCCTAATTGGCTCTGTAAATCTAATATCTAATATCTATATATATTATAAATGGGAAAGTTTGGATGTTTGGATGTTTAGATGTTTGGATGTTTGGATAGACAGTAGTCTACTAGCGAAATTTTTTTCGAACACGGAAAGAGGGGTGGGGGACCCACGTACTCTTCGAGCAATTACTTTTTACTAATTTTTACACATTATAACTTTACGTATACTGGCCTTCACCAATATCACAGGCTCAAGGGGTCAAATAAGTCGAGGGCTTACAAAGTAAGCAGTGACACCCTCCGCCCCTCCCCCCTTTATCGCCCACTCTGGTGTAAAATCTATAAATTGTTATAACTCAATATAAATTTTCTCCTAAATCAATAGTTTTTGGTATCTGGCACATACAGATCGAGATATAGACAATTTTGGAGGAACGATCAGTGGTCCTCTCCTTTTACTTCCGCCATCCGCCCTCCTTCAATTGTTTTTATTAGCACGCTTTTATTAGCTTTACCTGTATGTTTCTATGTAACTTTTCATTCGCTCCTGCGCCTGCTGCCTTATTAACATGGTTTTATAATTAGCTTCACCTCATATGGAGACCCTTCCGGGATCATTTCTGGATGGTTTTCGGGATCGGTCCGGGATCCCGCCGGGGTAATTTCGGGACTTTTTCGGGACTATTTCGGGATCTTTTTGGAACCCTTCCGGAATCATTTCTGTATAGTTTTCGGGATCCGCCGGGATCCCGTCGGGGTTATTTTGGGACATTTTCGGGACTATTCCGGAATCATTTCGGGATTATTTCGCGATCATTTGGGAACCCTTCCGGCATCATTTCTGGATGGTTTTCGGGATCCGCCCGGGATCCCGTCGGGGTACTTTCGGCATCATTTGCGTACCTTCGAGAGATAAATTCTTGATGGTTGCCGCGATCATTACGGGACTTTTTCGGGGTTATTTTGGGTCCCTTTAGACATCAGTTCTGGATGGTCTTCGGGATTCGTCCGGCATCCCGTCGGGGTCATTTCGGGACTTTTTCGCGACTAATACGGGATCATTTGAGGCCCTTTCGGCATCATTTCTGGATGGTTTTCGGGATCCGTCCGGGATCTCGTCGGGGTAATTTGGGGACTTTTTCGGGATGAATTGGGGGCTCTTCCGGCATCACTTCTGGATGATTTTCGGTATCCGTCCGGGATCTCGCCGGGGTCAATTGGGGACTTTTCCGGAATCATTTGGGATCCCTTCCGGCATCATTTCTGGATGGTTTTCGGGATCCGTCCTGGATCATTTCGGGACTTTTTCGCGATTAATACGGGATTATTTGGGAACCCTTTCGGCATGGTTTTCGGGATCCCATCAGGGTAATATCGGGACTATTAGGGGATCATTTGGGGACCTTTCCGGCATCATTTCTGGATAATTTTCGGAATCCGTCCGGGAACCCGACGAGGTCATTTCGGGACTATTTCGGGATCATTTGGGATACCTACCGGCATCATTTATCTGTGGTTTTTGGGATTCGTCCGGGATCCCGTCGATGTCATTTCGGGACTTTTTCTCAACTAATACGGGATCATTTGCGGACCCTTTCGGCATCATTTCTGGATAGTTTTCGGAATCCTTTCGGGATCCCGTCACGGTCATTTCGGGACTATTAGGGGATCATTTGAGGACCTTTCCGGCATCATTTCTGGATAGTTTTCGGAATCCTTTCGGGATCCCGTCACGGTCATTTCGGGACTATTAGGGGATCATTTGAGGACCTTTCCGGCATCATTTCTGGATAGTTTTCGGAATCCTTTCGGGATCCTGTCACGGTCATTTCGGGACTATTTCGGGATCATTTTGGGACCTTCCCAAGATCATTTCTGGATGGATTTCGGGATCTGTCCGGGATGCCGTCAGGGTAATTTTGGGACTATTAGGTGATCATTTGAGGACCTTTCCGGCATCACTTCTGCATGGTTTTCAGTATCCGTTCAGGATCCCGTCGTAATAATGCGGGACTTTTTCGGGATCATTTGGGGTCCCTTCCGGCATCATTTCTGGATGGTTTTTGGGATTCATCCGGCATCCCGTCGGGGTCATTTCGGGACTTTTACTCTACTAATACGGGATAATTTGCGGGCCCTTTCTGTATCATTTCTGGATGGTTTTCGGGATTTGTCCGGGATCACGTCGGGGTTATTTCGGGACCTTTTCGGGGCTAATACGGGATCATTTGGGGATCCTCTATGGGTCGTTTCGTGACTTTTTCTGTTTTGTTTCGGGATCATTTGGGGACCCTTCCGGCATAATTTCTTGATGGTTTGCCAGATCCAGCATGGTCATTTCGGGACCATTATGGGATCATTTGGGGACCCTTCCGAGATCATTTCTGGATCCGTCCGGAATGTCGTAGGAGCCATTTCGGGATTTTTTGTAACTTTTCCGGGATAGTTTTTGGACCCTTCCGGGATCATTTCTCGGTCTGTGCGGGATCCCATCTGGGTCAATTCCGCACTATTTCGGGATCATTTTGGGATCCTTCCGGAATCATTTCTGTATGGTTTTCGCGATCCGTCGTGAATCCCCTCGGAGCCATTTCGGAACTTTTTCTGGAGTATGTCGGTGCCATTTGGGGACTTTCTCGGGATCATTTGGGGGCTCTTCCGGCATCATTTCTGAATGGTTTTCGGGATCCGTGCGGGATCCGGACGGGGTCATTTCGGGACTATTTCGGGATCATATGCGGTACCTACCGGCATCATTTCTGGATGGTTTTCGGTATCCGTCCGGGATCTCGTCGGAGTCATTTGGGGACCTTTTCGGGATTATTTGGGGGCTCTTCAGGCATCATTTCTGGATGGTTTTCGGGATCCCGTCGGGGTCATTTCGGGACTTTTTTGTGACTAATACGGGATCATTTGGGAACCCTTTCGGCATCATTTCTGGATTGTTTTCGGGATCCGGCCGGGATCCCATCAGGGTAAATTCGGGACTATTAGGGGATCATTTGGGGACCTTTCCGGCATCATTTCTGTATAATTTTCGGGATCCGTACGGGATGCCGACGAGGTCATTGCGGGACTATTTCGGGATCATTTGGGATACCTACCGGCATCATTTCTGGATGGTTTTTGGGATTCGTCCGGGATCCCGTCGGGGTCATTTCGGGACTTTTTCTCGCCTAATACGGGATCATTTGCGGACCCTTTCGGCATCATTTCTGGATAGTTTTCGGAATCCTTTCGGGATCCCGTCAGGGTCATTTCGGGACTTTTTCGGGATCATTTAAGGATGGCTTTCAGGGTTCGTCCGGGAACCCGTCAGGGTAATTTCTGGGCTTTTCGAGACTATTTCGGGATCATTTTGGGACCTTCCCAAGATCATTTCTGGAAGGATTTCGGGATTTGTCCGGGATGCCGTCAGGGTCATTTTGGGCCTATTAGGTGATCATTTGAGGACCTTGCCGGCATCACTTCTGGATGGTTTTCGGTATCCGTTCAGGATCCCGTCGGAGTAATTGCGGGACTTTTTCGGGATCATTTGGGGTCCCTTCCGGCATCATTTCTGGATGGTATTTGGGATTCTTCCGGCATTCCGTCGGGGTCATTTCGGGACTTTTTCTCGACTAATATGGGATCATTTGCGGGCCCTTTCGGCGTCATTTCTGGATAGTTTTCGGGATCCTTTCGTGGTCTCATCAGGGTCATTTCGGGACTTTTTCGGCATCATTTACGACTGGTTTTCAGGATTCGTCCGGGATCCCGTCAGGGTAATTTCTGGACTTTTCCGAGACTATTTCGGGATCATTTTGAGACCCTCCCAAGATCATTTCTGGATGGATTTCGGGATCTGTCCGGGATGCCGTCAGGGTCATTTTGGGACTATTAGGTGATCGTTTGAGGACCTTTCGGGCATCATTTCTGGATGGTTTTCATTGCGGGACTTTTTCGGTATCATTTGGGGTTCCTCCCAAGATCATTTCTGGATGGATTTCGGGATCTGTCCGGGATCCCGTCAGGGTCATTTAGGGATGCGTTCGAGATCCCGTCAGGGTCATTTTGGGACTTCTTCGGGACTATATCGGGATCGTTTCTGGATGGTTTACGGGATCCGTTCAGGGCCCCTTAAGGGTAATTTCGGGATTAGGTGATCATTTGAGGACCTTTCCGGCATCACTTCTGGATGATTTTCGGTATCCGTTCGGGATCCCGTCGGAATCAATGCGGGACTTTGTCGGAATCATTTGGGATCCCTTCCGGCATTATTTCTGGATGGTTTTCGGGATTTGTCCGGGATCCCGTCGAGGTTATTTCGGAACCTTTTCGGGGCTAATACGGGATCATTTGGGGATCCTCTAGGGGTCGTTTCGTGACTTTTTCTGTATTATTTCGGGATCATTTGGGGACCCTTCCGGCATAATTTCTTGATGGTTTGCCGGATCCATCAGGGTCATTTCAGGATCATTTGGGGACCCTTCAGACATCATTTCTGGATCCGTCCGGGATGCCGTATGAGCCATTTCGGGATTTTTTGTTTCTTTTCCGGGATAGTTTTTGGACCCTTCCGGGATCATTTCTGGATCTGTGCGGGTTCCCATTTGTGTCATTTCCGGACTATTTCGAGATCATTTTGGGACCCTTCCGGCTTCATTTCTGTATGGTTTTCGCGATCCGTCGTGGATCCCCTCGGAGCCATTTCGGAACTTTTTCTGGAGTATGTCGGGATAATTTGGGGACCCGTCCTGGATATTTTCTGGATGGTTTTTGAGATCCGCCCGGGAGCTCGTCATGGTCATTTCGGAACCTTTTCGGGATCATTTTGGAACACCTTCAGGGATCATTTCTGTGTGGTTCTCTGGATACGTCTAGAATCGTGTCGTTGTCAGTTTTGGTTTTTTTGGGACTATTCCGGGAACTTTTGGAGACCCTTTCGGGGCATTTCTGGATGGTTTTCGGGATCCGTCCGCGATAGCGTGGGGGTCATTTCGCAGCTTTTTCTGGATAATTTCGGGATCATTTGGGATCCTATCAGGTTATCAGCTCATTTAGTCCTTTTTTTACTCAATTACAAAAATAAGATGCATTAGACAGAAAACAAAATTTTAAACAGATAACTTGATAAGCAGGCCAACGCAAATAGCCCATATATTTAAATTTCTCCTTGCGGACGGGGCCGCGGGTAAAGGCTAGTATCATTATAAATTCGGGAACAATGCTCGAAAATGTGAACAACCATGTGCCATTTCAAAAACTAATAATTCAACAAAGTAAATTCTTTCATTGTTGCAGCGAAGAAAAACGGAAATTTAGAAGTTTAAACTCGTTGCTTATTTATATTTGAAAGGGATAATAGATTAAGTTTTCTAATTGACAGTGGTGCAGAAATTTCGGTACTTCCAGTTTCCAAATTTGTAAGTAAACATAAATCTTTCGATAATATTTTAACAGCGGCTAATGGTACTACTATTTCTACATACGGTAAAAAAATTTGTATAATAACTTAGGGTTAAGGCGTGAATTTCCATTTATATTTTTGATAGCCGATATCGCGAAACTAATCATAGGAGCTGATTTTTTGTCTAAATATGACTTGCTAATCGATATAAGAAATAAACGTATAGTTGACCCGTTGGCAAGCCCTTCAGTCAACACCATCTCTTGTTTTTGTAATGTTCCTCTTCCAAAAATTTTTTTCAGTAGATAATAAATATACAAAATTATTTAAATCTTTTCCATCCTTGATTTCTGATCCAGATTATTCGAAGTCAGTCAAACATACTACGGTCCATAGATTTGATACTGAAGGAAACCTTCCTTTTTCTAAGCTCAGGCGCCTAGATCCGATTAAATTCAAAGTGGCCAAAACCGAATTTGATTTTTTGTTAAGAATTGGAGACCATCAAATTCATCCGTTGCATACCCTCTTCATTTAGTGCCCAAAAAAGAAGCTAATGACTGGCGCATTCTACGGTCGACAAAGTTAGACGGAGGGCCAACAGACACGCACATAAACACAAATTCAGCGCGTCACCAATCACCATCACCGCTAAAGAGGTTGAGGACGCCATTGGTCGCGCTAAACCATCCAAAGCAGTGGGCCCAGACGGCATAGCCATGCCGATGCTTAAAAGCCTAGGGAAAGAGGGTTTCAAATATTTAGCGCAGGTCTTCAACCTGTCTCTTTCCACCTTTGTCATACCCGAGAATTGGAGAATGGCCAAGGTGGTCCCGCTACTAAAGCCTGGTAAACCAGCTAACATAGGAGAGTCGTATCGTCCGATATCTCTCCTATCGCCAGTAGCAAAGACGCTCGAAGCCATTTTGCTCCCTTATTTCCAAGCAAATTTGCAACTAGCCTCCCATCAGCATGGCTTCAGAAAACTCCATAGCACTACCTCCGCGCTAAATGCCATCAGTACCCAGATAAATTGCGGTTTAAATCAAAACCCCCACCATAGAACAGTACTCGTAGCGCTAGACCTATCAAAAGCTTTTGATACGGTCAACCACGGCTCGTTACTGCAAGACCTGGAAGGGTCTACCCTTCCCCCATGTCTTATAAGGTGGACCGCAAATTATCTGGGTGGTCGGCAGGCATCGGTGCTATTTAGAAACGAAACATCAAAGCCAAGGAGAATTAAACAAGGGGTGCCACAGGGTGGTGTCCTATCCCCACTTTTGTTTAATTTCTACATATCTAAACTACCTTCACCACCGGAAGGAGTCACAATCGTTTCCTACGCCGATGACTGCACAGTAATGGCCACAGGCCCAGGCCCACAGATCGATGAGCTATGCAATAAAATAAACGGCTACCTCCCTGATCTCTCCAGTTTTTTCGCCTCGCGAAACCTGGCATTATCACCGACTAAATCTTCCGCAACCTTATTTACAACATGGACGTCCCAAATGTCGACCATTTTGAACATCCACGTCGATGGCTCTACGCTACCGACTGTCCTACACCCCAAAATCTTGGGTGTGACGTTTTACATTTTGGTGAGCACGCAGCCGCAATTGTTCCGAGAATTCAGAGCCGTAACAAAATCTTCAAATCCCTTGCTGGCAGTACCTGGGGAAAAGATAAAGAAACGCTCATGACTACATACAAAGCAATTAGCCAGCCGATTACGTGCTACGCGTCACCCATATGGTCGCCAAGCCTAAAAATTACCCACTGGAAGAAGCTACAGGCCTGCCAAAATACTGCTCTCAGAATTGCCACGGGCTGTCTTCTTATGTCCCCAGAACACCATCTACATAATGAGGCGAGAATACTCCCCATCAGGGAAAGAAACGAGATGCTGACCAAACAGTTCCTGTTGAATACCCAGAAACCTGGGCATCCCAACAGACATCTGATTGACGAGCCAGCACCGCCTAGGGGCTTAAGGAGTCATCTCCGTAAGCATTTTGAGGAAATACGGCATCTGAGAACACAGCCGTATGAAGCGAAAAAACACAAGCAGGTCCTTGGTGAACTCCACAAACAGGCGTCGGACCTTTATGCCGGGAATTGCCCGGTGAACCCAGTACTCAAAGTAAAGTATCCAAAACTTGCGGAAGAGGAACGCATACTCCCCAGGGAAACGCGTGTCACTCTGGCTCAACTTCGTTCTGGATACTGTAACAGGTTAAACTCTTACCTATCCAGAATCAACCCCGACATACAAAATGTATGCCCCGCTCGCAATGTGTCCCCACATGACACCAACCATCTCTTTAATTGTAATGTGGAACCAACGCCTCTAACACCCCTTTCCCTATGGTCCACCCCTGTTGAAACAGCAAGTTTCCTTGGACTCCCGGTAGAGGATATTGATGACAGTTTGTGATCGGTCGCGTCTGTTAGGTGGGGCGAAGCACTGCTACAACAACAACAACAACTGGCGCCCTTGTGGCGATTTACATGGACTTAATGTAAAAACAAACGCATTTTTTCTAAAATTTTTGCCAACGTAGATGATTTGCTTATTGCAAGTAAAAATGAAGAAGAACCGCTACAGGATCTTAGCATACTTTTCAAGCGTTTAGCTGAGTACGGTTTGAATATAAAACCTAATAAATGCATCTTTAGAGATACCAATATTGATTTCTTAGGACACAATATTTCTGGTTTTGGAATTAGACCATCTGATGAGAAAATTGCAGCCATACGTAACTTTGAACTTCCAAAATCAAGTAAACAGGCACACAAATTGATAGGTGTGATAAACTACTATCATAGATATATTTCAAATCTTGCTTATTACACAACCTGTTTATACAACTTAATTAATAAAACGAATAAGAAACGCGACAAAGCATTTATTTGGGACGATACATCATCTAAGGCTTTTGAATGTATAAAAGAAAATTTGCATCTACGATATTGTTAAATCATTTTAATAAAGATGCAGAACTTTCTTTAAATGTTGATGCATAAAATACAGCGATAGGTGGTGTCATAATATGTTTATTGATCAAACATAACATTTAATATATAATACTCTTAAAACTAATAATAATGAAATTTGGATGTCCTTGTGTAAACGTTCTTCTTCTGATTATTATTCCGCGTCGTTCGTTGAGTTTAAGTATATGTCACTAGCCCAAAACGGGTTGCCGTTATGCAGAAAAGTGAGCATGTTTACCCAGTTTGATGAGGCGTGGCACCGTATCGCCGCTGTGAGGGACCTATGCCAACGCTCGACCATACCATTCGATGCTGGGTGAAAGCTGTCGTTAGAGTTCGGTTACATCCTATGAGATGCGTGAATGCGTTGAAGAATTTTGACTCGAATTGAGAACCTCGATCACTGGTAACAGTAGCTGGTTCTCCGAAGCGGCTTACCCATCCGGCGAAAAATGCTTTTGCTACTATATCGGCCTTTTAGCGGTATTGCTTCGGGCCAACGGGTGAAGCGATCGATTATCGTCAGGCAGTATCTGTATCCGTCGCAAAATGGCATGATTATGATGTCGACGTGAACGTGTTTCAAACGTCCACTCGGTACCTCGATGTGTTGAGGAATGTTTCTTTCATGACGGTGTACCTTGCTACGTTGGCATGACAAATATGTACGTGACCACCGGATACTGTCGCGATTCATATGCGGTCACGCGTATTGTTGACCTACGAGCTTTTGTGTGGCTCGTCCATTGGGGTGCGAGATGTTTTGAATTAGGTCGAACACTTTTCTTCGTAGTTACGGGGGTATGTATGGTCTTACCTTGTCTGTCGATACATCATAGTACAACCCGGCATCTGAATCATCGATTTTGAGTTTGCGTAGTTTCAGAGATGTTGAGATTGAACGTAGCAGAAGGTGTAGTTCCTGATCGTTATGTAGTTCGGTTTCGATATCTCTAGTTGATATGCTCACAGGTAGGTTTATGGTATTAATCCACGACAGCGCATCGGCTACCGTGTTTTTATGTCCCGGTGTATGTACTATCGTGCTGGTAAACTGACTGATATACTGAAGTTGCGGGGCGAAGCCTTATCAGAGTTTCGATGTAACGCGAATGAAAGTGGACGTTAGTCGGTAATAACTGTCACTTTTCGGCCCTCTAACAGATGCTTAGGTAGGTACTATAGATTCGTTCAGTCTTACTGTGTTTAGCCGTATTGAACCCTAAAGGTTGTATCATACCGTTGATAGGTTGGTCCAGTGCCGCCCCTATTGCCCGATCAGAAGCATCGCAGCGAAGAGCTAAAGCAGCCTCCATTGCTGGGTATACCAGCTGGAAGGCATCTATCGATGCCATTTTACAGTCATCAAAGGCTTTTGACGTTGTTTCATCCCATCCTACCGGAAGTTTGCCGTTCTTTTTCGCTCCCGCGGTGAGGGCGATTAGTGGATCCTGAATTTCCGAAGCTCAAGGAATGTTTAGTCTATACAAGTTCCATGAGCCTAGAAAACGTCGAAGCTCAGCAATTGTTTGTGGTTTCGGGTAGTTTCGCATTGCTTCTATGCGCTGAGTGGTTTGTTTAAGTCGTGCTTTGTCGATTTTATGTCCGAGCGTTTGACTCAGTAAATGATCCAAAAGCTTAAGGAGTTGGGAGTTAATGGCAGTGTTATTAACCTCTTCGAAAGCTTTTTAACTAATAGAAAACAATTTGTCCAGATCAAATATACAAAAATCTCAATTAAAAATGTTAAATCTGGCGTTCCACAAGGATCGAAGTTATCTGCCACATTATTTTTATTATATATAAACAAATATTTAAACTTGACTTGAATGGAATTCCGAAATTCTATGCCGATGACGGGACCTTTTTGTATGCTACTGATACTCTCGATGACCTCTTGGCTAATATGCAAGAAGATTTTAAGTTTATTTCACAATGCTTTCAGCGTAATTTATTAAAAATTAATCTATATAAAACTAACTTTATAATATTCAACAATTATAAAAATATACCTAGTTTGAATAATTTGAAGGGAATTTATCTGGAGGGCAGCTTTATTTAGAGAGTCGACAATTTAAACTACCTAGGAATTTGGTTTGATGCCAATTTAAACTGGCGAGAACATATAAAAAAATTGAAAATGAAATTAATACCACTAAATTTTTCTATTTATAGAAATCGGAAATTTATTCCACAAAAACACATGTGGCTTCTGTACAACGCCTTGGTTATGTCACGTATTAATTACTTAAATCCAATTTGTAACACATTTTCCGAACAGCTAACAAATGAAATAAAAAGAATTCAAAATAAAATAATAAAAAACATTTTAAATTTGCCGCTAAGGACTGTAAGTGAACTGCTATACAAAGGCAGGCTTGATGTACGCAAGAACTCCATCCTTCAGACTTTAATATTATTTTATAAAATTAAAAATAACTTAATAAAGCATAATTTAGACATTCCAGAAAAATCTACTCCAGAATATACACTTAGAGTTAGAATAAATATGAAACCACGTATATATCGAACGGAAAGATGTGCAAAATCACTGAGACATTATGGCGTTAAACTTTTCAACAAACTTCCAGTTGAAGTTAAAAAGGTAAGAAGCGCAATGCTTTAAATTCGAGGCCAAACGGCTACTTCTTACAAATTTTGATTTTAATATCTAGATGCAAAGTACGTTCAACACTATATTTTTAATTGTACTCATTTTATATTAAATTGTTAAGCTAAATTTTTGTTTTATTTATATTTTAATTATTATTTCCTTACTATTGTCTTTCATTGTAACCTCTCATAATAATTGATAACAAATAGAGTAAAATAGAAATAAGCTATTTTCTCTCGCAAAAACTTCGCTTTTTTTGAGAAATCTAATAATAATTTCAAACTTTGTTGTCAATAAAAAAAAAAAAAAAAGTATGTGAAGTCTCGGAGATGCGGAATGGGATACCTGTCGGGCACTGTGACTCTATTTAGTCGTCGGTAATCACCACAAGCCCGCCAATTTCCATCTTTTTTTCGCAGAAGATGTAGTGGGCTGGCCTATTCGCTCTTCGACGGAACGCAAATACCTTGTTTCAACATACTGTCGAATTCTTTTTTTGCTGCTGCAAATTTTTCTCCAGTGAGCCGACGGGCCCTCTCTGCGACGGGTGTACCTTGCGAAGTTATGTGGTGCTTTACGCTATGCTTAGGCGTGAGTGGATTAGTCGGTTTGGTGATTCCCTCGAACTCCTGGAGGAGACATTCCACATAACTGCTATAAGTGGCGGATGTAACGTGTGCGGCCGTCATTTCTTGCACTGATGCTTGAGGTCGTGGAGACTGTGACCTGATAACGTTTGAGTTAGAGTGCACCAGACTCCGATTGCGTAGATCGACGAGCAGGTTGTTATGTTTGATGTAGTCGACACCTAATATGGGATGCGCAACGTCTGCGACTGTGAATTGCCACTTGAAAGCTGGGCCTAGACCAATCTCGAGCGTTAGTTGGTGTAAGCCGTACGTTCTTATTATAGAGCCATTTGCTGCAAAGAGAGTGAAATCTTTATTGAGAACTCCCATGGTTAGCACCGAAATGTCGGCGCCAGTGTCGATCAAGAATTTGAGACGATTTTTTAAATCGGCTATTTGTAGGCGCGAATTGAACGGGTCGTCAGCTGTGCCTACGAGGATAATCGACGGCCTTGTTAGTTTAAATTGCTTTTGCGGTAATTACAGGGTTGTCGGCACTTCTTTGCTTGAGCACCGAATCGTGTGTGATAATAGCACATGTTCTTTCCCATCTCTCTCGCTTTTTCATCTTCTGTTGTTTTTACCGCCATCGTGAGCGCCTGTACCTGGGTGGTTAATTCTTCGATGTTATGTGCAAACAATTTTTGTGCTTCATTTTATGCTACTGCCCCGTCAGCTGTTGGGGCCCCACTTTGGTAGTCACTGACATAATGCTATTTTTCACCTAATAAATTTTGTCTGCTTGTAAGGCGAGGCTGTCAAAATCGTTAGTGGCGCTGAAGGCCAAAATCCGACGGACGTTCTGTGGCATTTGTTCCAGAAAAATTGTATGCAGAATGTTCTCTGTCACTATAGCAGTTGCTATACTTTTTAAACGCAGTAAATAGTGTGATGGCTCCCCATCTGTGAACTCAGTGTTTTATATCAGACGACGTAATTTGCTTTCGCTGCTTTCTTCGAATATGTCAAGCAGTCGTGTCTTCAAAGCCTGGAATTTACCATCAGTTGGTGGATCCTTAATAATGTCGGCCACAAATTGTAGGGTGTTTATTTTTCTAGTGCACCAAAACATACCGGTACTGTGATATGTCGCTGCGAAATTGTGCTATTTCGAGTGCGGCCTCGACTTGTATAAACCATATTGCACAATTGTCTTTCCAGAAGGGGGAAATTTAACTGCACGAGTGACTGAGATAATACCACCGGGGCTTTCGCTGAATGCTGAACCAAATTTTGAAACACTTGAAGATGTGGTTACCGTGTTTTCGGTGCTCGAGTTTTGCGTTTGCGTGCTCATTTTGAGTTTGGGGTCACCAATGTAGTGTACTTGATCATATCGATACTACTGTATTCATGTTAGATAATATGTTTATTGATCAAACATAACATTTAATATATAATACTCTTAAAACTAATAATAATGAAATTTTGGATGTTCTTTTGTAAAAGTTATTCTTCTGATTATTATTCTGCCTCGATCGTTGAGTTCAAGTATCTGTCATTAGCCCAAAACGGGTTGCCGTCATGCAGAAAAGTGAGCATGTTGCCACAACTTCAAGGACAAATCAGAGCCACTAGGCTTTTACAATAAAATTTTTCTGGAACAAATGCCACAGAACGTCGGTGGGATTTTGGACGTCAGCGCCACTAACGATCTTGACAGCCTCGCCTTACAAGCAGACAAAATTTATGAGGTGGAAAATATCATTATGTTAGTGACTACCAAAGTGGGGCCCCAGCAGCTGACGGCGCAGTAGCATACAACGAAGCACAAAAATTGTTTGCACATAACATCGAAGAATTAACCGCCCAGGTACAGGCGCTCACGATGGCGGTAAAAACAACAAAAGATGAAAAAGCGAGAGAGATGGGAAAGAAAATGTGCTATTATCACAAAAGATTCGGTGCTCAAGCAAAGAAGTTCCGACAACCCTGTAATTTCCGCAAAAGCAATTTAAACTAACAAGGCCGTCGGTCATCCTCGTAGGCACAGCTGACGGCCCGTTTAATTCGCGCCTACAAATAACCGATTTAAAAAATCGTCTCAAATTCTTGATCGACACCGGCGCCGACATTTCGGTGCTACCCAGGGGAGTTCTCAATAATATTCCAACGAATTTAAAGAAAACTGATTTCACTCTCTTTGCAGCAAATGGCTCTATAATAAGAATTTACGGCTTACACCAAATAACGCTCGACATTTGTATGGGCCAAATTTTCAAGTGGCAATTCACAGTCGCAGACGTTGCGCATCCCATAGTAGGTGCCGACTTCATCAAACATAACAACCTACTCGTTGATCTACGCAATCGGAGTCTGGTGCACTCTAACTCAAACGTTACCAGGTCACAGTCTCCACGCCCTCAAGCATCAGTGCAAGAAATGACGGCCGCACACGTTACATCCGTCACTTACAACAGTTATGTGGAACGCCTCCTCCAGGAGTTCGAGGGAATCATCAAACCGACTAATCCCCTCACGCCTAAGCATAGCGAAAAGCACCACATAACTACGCAGGGTACACCCGTCGCAGAGAGGGCCCGCCGGCTAGCTGGAGAAAAATTTGCAGCATCAAAAAAAGAATTTGACAGTATGTTAAAACAAGGTATTTGCGTTCCGTCGAAGAGCGAATGGGCCAGCCCACTACATCTCGTGCGAAAAAAAGATAGAACTTGGCGTGCTTTTGGTGACTACCGACGACTAAATAGAGTCACAGTACCCGACAGGTATCCCATTCCGCATCTCCGAGACTTCACATACTTTTTCTTCTTTATTGACAACAAAGTTTAAAATTATTACAAGATTTCGCAAAAAAGGCAAAGCTTTTGCTAGAGAAAATAGCGTATTTCTATTTTACTCTATTTGTTATCAATTATTATGACAGGTTACAATGAAAGACACTAGTAAGGAAATAATAATTAAAATTTAATTAAAACTAAAATTTAGCTTAATAATTTAATATTAAATGAGTACAACTAAACATATTGTGTAGAATGAACTTTGCATCTAGATATTAAAATCAAAAATTGTAATAAGTAGCCATTTGACCTCGAATTTAAAGCATTGCACATTTCTTGCCTTTTTAACTTCAACTGGAAGTTTGCTGAAAAGTTTAACGCCATAATGTCTTAGTGATTTTGCACATCTTTCCATTGATAGAAACGTGGTTTCGTATTTATTTTAACTCTAAGTGTATATTCTGGGGTTGATTCTTCTGGAATGTCTAAATTATGCTTTATTAAGTTATTTTTAAATTTATATCTTATTATCACTTGCTGTCCTTAGCGGCAAATTTAAATTTTTTTTTATTATTTTATTTTGAATTCTTTTTATTTCATTTGTAAGCTGTTCGGAACAAGTGTTCCAAATTGGATTTAAGTAATTAATATGTGACATAACCAAGGCGTTGTACAGAAGCCTCATGTGTTTTTGTGGAATAAGTTTCCGATTTCTATAAATAGCAAAATTTAGTAGTATTAATTTCATTTTCAATTTGTTTATATGTTCTTGCCAGTTTAAATTGGCATCGAACCAAATTCCGAGGTACTTTAAATTGTCGACTCTCTAAATAAAGCTGCCCTCCAGATAAATACCCTTCAAATTATTCAAACTAGGTATATTTTTATAATTTTTGAATATTATAAAGTTAGTTTTAGATAGACTAATTTTTAATAAATTACGCTGAAACCATTGTGAAATTAACTTAAAATCTCCTTGCATATTAGCCAAGAGGTCATCGAGAGTATCAGTAGCATACAAAAAGGTCCTGTCTTTGGCATAGAATTGCGGAATTCCATTCAAGTCAAGTTTAAATATATTGTTTATATATAATAAAAATAATGTGGCAGATAACTTCGACCCTTGTGGAACGCCAGATTTAACATTTTTAATTGAGATTTTTGTATCTTTGATTTGGACAAATTGTTTTCAAATAATTAAAAAGCTTTCGAAGAGGTTAATAACACTGCCATTACCACCCAACTCCTTAAGCTTTTGGATCATAATATAGATATTTACTGAGTCAAACGCTTTGCTGAGATCTATTGGGAGCAATGCAACATATTTTTTCTTATCTAAGCTTTCGTATAAAAATTCTGTGCAATTTTTGGTAATTTTTATAGGCTTATGCGTTTATGTTATGTTAATAATAATGAGCTTAAAGGCCGTGGTTAAATAAAACACAATGTTTAAAATTTCATTGGTTTTTTTAATTTGTCAATATTTCGGCTTCAGTCTGAAGCCATCTTCAGGACTGTAAGTAAACACAAATGTATATAAAGGGGACATTCATTTCAGATACATGGTCATTAAAATTTACGTTATGCAACTAAGTATACATACATATAAACGAGACGCAACTTACACTTGTGGTTATTCTTTATCGACTGATCATATATTCGGAAAACAAAAGTAAAATAAACATCAACAAGTAAGGAAGGCTAAGTTCGGGTGTAACCGAACATTACATACTCAGTTGAGAGCTATGGAGACAAGATAAGGAAAATCACCATGTAGGAAAATGAACCTAGGGTAACCCTGGAATGTGGTTGTATGACATGTGTATCAAATGGAAGGTATTAAAGAGTATTTTAAGAGAGAGTAGGCCATAGTTCTATGGATGGACGCCATTTAGGGATATCGCCATAAAGGTGGACCAGGGCTGACTCTAGAATGTGTTTGTACGATATGGGTATCAAATGAAAGGTGATAATGAGTACTTTAAAAGGGAATGGGCTTTAGTTCTATAGGTGAACGCCTTTTCGAGAAATCGCCATAAAGGTGGACCAGGGGTGACTCTAGAATATGTTTGTACGATATGGGTATCAAATGAAAGCTGTTAATGAATATTTTGAAAAGCAGTGATCCTTAGTTCCATAGGTGGACGCCGTTTCGAGATATCGCCATAAAGGTGGACCAGGGGTGTCTCTAGTTGTACGATATGGGAATCAAATGAAAGGTGTTACTGAGCATTTTAAGAGGGAGTGGGCATTAGGTCTATAGGTGCACGCCTTTTCGAAATGTCGCCATTAGGGTGGGCCAGGGGTGACTCCAGAATGTGTTTGTATGATATGGGTATCAAATGAAAGATGGTAATGAGTATTTTAAAAGGGAGTAATCCTTAGTTCTATAGGTGGACGCCTTTTCGAGATATCGCCATAAAGGTGGACCAATGGTGACTCTAGAATGTTTGTACGATATGGGTATCAAACGAAAGGTGCTACTGAGCATTTTAAGAGGAAGTGGGCATGAGGTCTATAGGTGGACGCCTTTTCGAGGTATCGTCATTAGGGTGGGCCAGGGGTGACTCTAGATTGTGTTTGTACGATATGGGTATCAAACGAAAGGTGTTACTGATCATTTTAAGATGGAGTGGGCATTAGGTCTATAGGTGGACGCCTTTTCGAGATATCGCCATTAGGGTGAGCCAGGGGTGACTCTAGAATGTTTGTACGATATGGGTATCAAACGAAAGGTGTTACTGAGCATTTTAAGAGGGAGTGGGCATTAGGTCTATAGGTGGACGCCTTTTCGAGATATCGCCATTAGGGTGGGAAAGGGGTGACTCCAGAATGTTTTTGTACGATATGGGTATCAAATGAAAGGTGGTAATGAGTATTTTAAAAGGGAGTAATCCTTAGTTCTATAGATGGACGCCTTTTCGAGATATCGCCATAAACGTGGACCAAGGGTGACTCTAGAATGTTTGTACGATATGGATATCAAACGAAAGGTGTTACTGAGCATTTTAAGAGGGAGTGGGCATTAGGTCTATAGGTGGACGCCTTTTCGAGATATCGCCATTAGGGTGGGCCAGGGGTGACTCTAGAATGTTTGTACGATATGGGTATCAAACGAAAGGTGTTACTGAGCATTTTAAGAGGGAGTGGGCATTAGGTCTATAGGTGGACGCCTTTTCGAGATATCGCCATTAGGGTGGGCCAGGGTGACTCTAGAATGTGTTTGTACGATATGGGTATCAAATGAAAGGTGGTAATGAGTATTTTAAAAGGGAGTAATCCTTAGTTCTATAGGTGGACGCCTTTTCGAGATATCGCCATAAAGGTGGACCAAGGGTGACTCTACAATGTTTGTACGATATGGGTATCAAACGAAAGGTGTTACTGAGCATTTTAAGAGGGAGTGGGCATTAGGTCTATATGTGGACGCCTTTTCGAGATATCGCCATTAGGGTGGGCCAGGGGTGACTCTAGAATGTTTGTACGATATGGGTATCAAACGAAAGGTGTTACTGAGCATTTTAAGAGGGAGTGGGCATTAGGTCTATAGGTGGACGCCTTTTCGAGATATCGCCATTAGGGTGGGCCAGGGGTGACTCTAGAATGTTTGTACGATATGGGTATCAAACGAAAGGTGTTACTGAGCATTTTAAGAGGGAGTGGACATTAGGTATATAGGTGGTCGCCTTTTCGAGATATCGCCATTAGGGTGGGCCAGGGGTGACTCTAGAATGTTTGTACGATATGGGTATCAAACGAAAGGTGTTACTGAGCATTTTAAGAGGGAGTGGGCATTAGGTCTATAGGTGGACGCCTTTTCGAGATATCGCCATTAGGGTGGGCCAGGGTGATTCTAGAATTTGTTTGTACGACATGGATATCAAATTAAAAGTATTAATGAGGGTTTTAAAAGCGAGTGGCCCTTAGATGTATATGTGAAGGCGTTCTCGCGATATCGACCAAAATGTGGACCAGGTGATCCAGAAAATCATATGTCGGGTACTGCTAATTTATTTATATATGCAATACCACTAACAGTATTCCTGCCAAGATTCCAAGGGCTGTTGATTTCGCCTTGTAGAACTTTTTCATTTTCTTCTACTTAATATGGTAGGTGTCACACCCATTTTACAAAGTTTTTTCCAAAGTTATATTTTGCGTCAATAAACCAATCCAGTTACCATGTTTCATCCCTTTTTTCGTAGTTGGTATAGAATTATGGCATTTTTTTCATTTTTCGTAATTTTCGATATCGATAAAGTGGGCGTGGTTATGGTCGGATTTCGGCCATTTTTTATACCAAGATAAAGTGAGTTCAGATAAGTACGTGGGCCAAGTTTAGTAAAGATATATCGGTTTTTGCTCAAGTTATTGTGTTAACGGCCGAGCGGAAGGACAGACGGTGGACTGTGTATAAAAACTGGGCGTGGCTTCCACCGATTTCGCCCATTTTCACAGAGAACAGTTATCGTCACAGAATCTATGCTCCTACCAAATTTGAGAAGGATTGGTAAATTTTTGTTCGACTTATGGCATTAAAAGTATTCTAGACAAACTAAATGAAAATGGGCGGATCCACGCCCATTTTGAAATTTTCTTTTATTTTTGGATTTTGTTGCATCATATCATTACTGGAGTTGAATTTTGACTTAATTTACTTATATACAGTAAAGATATTAACTTTTTTGTTAAAATTTGAATTTAAAAAAATTTTTTTTTAAAAAGTGGGCGTGTTCTTCATCCAATTTTGCTAATTTTTATTTAGCACATATATAGTAATAGTAGTAACGTTCCTGCCAAATTTCATCATGATATCTTCAACGACTGCCAAATTACAGCTTGCAAAACTTTTAAATTACCTTCTTGTAAAAGTGGGCGGTGCCACGCCCATTGTCCAAAATCTTACTAGTTTTCTATTCTGCGTCATAACTTCATTCCATCTACCAAGTTTCATCGCTTTAACCGCCTTTGGCAATGAATTATCGCATTTTTTCGGTTTTTCGAAATTTTCGATATCGAAAAAGTGGGCGTGGTTATAGTCCGATATCGTTCATTTTAAATAGCGATCTGAGATGAGTGCTCAGGAACCTACATACCAAATTTCATCAAGATACCTCAAAATGTACTCAAGTTATCGTGTTAACGGACGGACGGACGGACGGACGGACGGACGGACATGGCTCAATCAAATTTTTTTTCGATCCTGATTATTTTGATATATGGAAGTCTATATCTATCTCGATTCCTTTATATATGTACAACCAACCGTTATCCAATCAAACTTAATATACTCTGTGAGCTCTGCTCAACTGAGTATAAAAATGTATACAATTTTAAAGTACAGTAAGTGTAAACTAAAATATGCACAAACAACTATATAGGGATACAAACAATAGAACAACGAATATGTCGTCATCCAACATTGTGATTTGTTGATCCTAAATATGCTGCTAGCGGAATAATTTCTGTACGCTGCTTTCTTTCATGTGCGCCGTGAGACTTGCATTTTGTGTTGTTGCTTAAGCAATAAATTGCGATATGCATATGCGCATTGGTCTGTGTCACTTTTAAAATTAATTATCTTATCATTAGGCGTGTTCATAATGTGGAGCATTTCCATGGTGAAGCGCTTATTATATTGTTTCTCTATGTCCAATATAGTAAATTCTGGAAATCGGGATAGTGGCCCGTATCCTTACAGTGGGCCGTTAAGGCCGTTTTATTTTCCGAAGCGTTGTTCCTAAGTTTAATATTGGACTTATGGCCGGAAATCCTTGTCTTTAATTTTAATTTTGTTGTCCCCACATATACCTTCTCGCATAAGTGAGTCCCGTCACCGTTGCGTGGGATTCTGAATATTACGTTGGATTTCTCATCCTTTGGAATTCTGTCCTTTGTATTACTGTAAATTTGTTTCAATGTATTGTTGTATTGTTGACCTTTTCTTTGTCATATAAATCCGATTTCTTGATCCTCTCTGCTATTCTTGGGACATAGGTTATCGCTTTGTATATTTTGTTATTTGCTTCTTCGGGTTTACGTTCATTACGTGCTCTGGTATAGAAATGTCGGACCAGTTTATTGACCAAGCTACTTGGAAACTCATTATCCTCTAGAGTTTTTTTGATGATCGTGATATTCTTCTTGTGGTACATTCTGTCGCTTATTGTATGTACCCGTCTTATGAAGCTTTTGGCGGTATTTATTATTGTACTTTTTTCGTGTTTTGAATAATAGTTAATTAGTCTTCCCGAAGTTGTGGGTTTTCTGTAGCAGTCAATGTATAATTTGTTGTTTCTCCTATTGATTAACGTGTCCAAGTACGGTAGTTGACCATCTTTCTCAACCTCTATTGTAAATTTAATGCTTCTGCTGTAGCTGTTGAGTTCAGAGAGAACGTTTCCAATTTCTTCAGTTTTTACAATGGGAAATAAGTCATCTACATACTTTGTAAGTAGGCGTGGTTTGCTAGTAGTTTCATTTTCGAATCTTGTTAGCAGCTCCTCCATGACAATGTCAGCTATGACTGGGGAGGCTGGTGAGCCCATGGGCATTCCTGTACGTTGTTCGTATATTTTTTCATTGTATTTAAAATATCGATTCTCTTTTATGCAAAATTTCACCATTGTGAAAAAATAGCTCCCTTGTTAAGGATGTATATTCTTTTATGTTTTCCCACTTTGCGGATATGATTTCAATGGCTAAATCAACCGGAATGCTTGGGAACAAGGAGACTACGTCCAAGGAAACAAGGCTTTCGTCATCATAAATATATGTGCCATTGACCTTACTTTTAAATTCTGTTGAGTCATCGACATTATATATAGGAGAACAAGTGATATTTTTGAGTATTCTCACGACATATTTACAGAGGTTGTATGACGGGGAGTCGATAGATGAACAAATAGGTCGGAGTGGTATACCTTCTTTATGAATTTTTGGTAATCCATAGATTCTGGGAGTAATAGCATTTTTACACAGTAGGTTGTGCTTTTCTTGGATACCTATGGCACCGCTGTTGAACATCCTTTGAACAATCTCATTGTTTTTGTCTTGTAGCTTGTTTGTCGGATCGCGTTTTAAAACTCTGTAGGTAGTCTGAATCTTTGTATCGTATTCGTTTTTGTCTATCACCACTGTAGCGTTGCCCTTGTCGGCATTGAGTACAAGTAATTGTTTGTTGTGTTTGAGGAACCGTTTTGTCTCTTCCAGTATTTTGCGTGTGAATTTGTCTCGTGTGGAAATCGTATTGTTTTTTAGATGGTCGTTTATCAGTGTCGTGAAGTTGTTTCTTGCCACTTCTTGTGATTCTTCATCTTTCGCCGTTTGTATAATGTTTTCCCCGTCTGCTATAAACTTAAATAGAGGAAATTTCTTGTTTTCGGTCGAGAGGGCATATTTCGGGCCCAGCGATAACAGCCATTGTATATCATGTGGTATTTCAGTTTGTGTGGTATTTCGGAACCATTGTGGTACCACCCTAATATTGAGTTTTTCCTTCTCTTGTTGTCTTAGTTTTTCGTACTTTTTTGTTTGTCTCTGTTCAATATTGCTTGTGAGGTTGTCCAACAGTATATTTTCACTTTCGTAGAATTTGGTTGAATGGTGAGAATTAAGAGCAATGAACGTAAACCCGAAGAAGCAAATAACAAAATATACAAAGCGATAACCTATGTCCCAAGAATAGCAGAGAGGATCAAGAGATCGGATTTATATGACAAAGAAAAGGTCAAAATAGCGTTCACATACAACAATACATTGAAACAAATTTACAGTAATACAAAGGACAGAATTCCAAAGGATGAGAAATCCAACGTAATATACAGAATCCCATGCAACGGTGACGGGTCTCACTTATGCGAGAAGGTATATGTGGGGACAACAAAATTAAAATTAAAGACAAGGATTTCCGGCCATAAGTCCAATATTAAACTTAGGAACAACGCTTGGGAAAATAAAACGGCCTTAACGGCCCACTGTAAGGATACGGGCCACTATCCCGATTTCCGGAATGTTACTATATTGGACATAGAGAAACAATATAATAAGCGCTTCACCATGGAAATGCTCCACATTATCAACACGCCTAATGATAAGAGAATTAATTTTAAAAGTGACACAGACCAATGCGCATATGCATATTGCAATTTGTTGCTTAAGCAACAACACAAAATGCAAGTCTCACGGCGCACATGAAAGAAAGCAGCGTACAGAAATTATTCCGCTAGCAGCATATTTAGGATCAACAAATCACAATGTTGGATGATGACATATTCGTTGTTCTATTGTTTGTATCCCTATATATTTGTCTGTGCATATTTTAGTTTACACTTACTGTACTTTAAAATTGTATACATTTTTGATGTTTATTTTACTTTTGTTTTCCGAACATATGATCAGTCGATAAAGAATAACCACAAGTGTAAGTTGTGTCTCGTTTATATGTATGTATATTTAGTTGCATAACGTAAATTTTAATGACCATGTATCTGAAATGAATGTCCCCTTTATACTTCTGTGCAATTGATACTGGCAGATAATGTGCTCGAGTTTTCGGTAAATCCAAACTGATTATCGCTTATTATATTGTTAATTTTAAAAAATGTTTGAGTCGGTTCAGCAAAATGCTTTCGAAAACCTTATCGATTGCACTTAATTTTGTTATTGGCCTGTAGTTTGAGCAAACCTCCTTGCTTCCAGATTTGTGAATGGGAACTACAGACCCGATTTTTAATTCATCTGGATACTGAACGCTCTCGAAGCACTGATTTATAAAATTCGACAAGGGACCAGATAACACGTCTTTATATTTCTGTAAAAATCTTACTGAAATTCCATCGGGCCCGTTGGCCGACCTTGGATTAAGGCTGCAAATTTATGCATGGCTGCAGTGTGTTCACAACACTGGATCTCACGCGATCATACCACCAGATTCCAGTAGCACCTGAAGACCGACCGAAAACAGCGGTAATAACACTATTTTGTATGAATAATGTTTATTGAATAGTTGACTTAAAACTAACATCGAATAAAAATATGTGCTTATTTATATTAATTCTATATCTTCAAGTACGCCAAAGTACCTGACCATGGTTGTGTGTATGTGTGGATGCTCCGGTCACACGCTTTAATTGCAACCTAAGCCCAAATTAAAATCACAAGTTTGATGAAGAATGCAGACGAAATTAGAGATACATGTATATATGTATTTACGAAAAGATCAAAGTTACACGTCTGGTGAGGAATGCAGCCGAAATAGAAATGAAATTTGTTAGTTGCATTGCCTTCCTCCCAAATCGTGAGAATTAAAATATTCACGTCGGTTTCGACATCCTCCCCCCGATGAGCGCAGCTCGATTACCGAGACCATTTCTGGATTAAATGTTTATCGTAAAATCCATAATATCTCTAGAGTGCCGTGCCGTGGCATTGGTGTGGGTCTTTCGGTCATATCGGATGGAGCTATTACCGTAGAACTGGGGACAGGTTACCTTTTCTTCTCTTTGCATCTTGGTTTAATCACTGATAATGCCAGGAGGCATACAGCTAATATCAATGCTGTGTACAGTGATGTGATGAGCATTATGTGCTTCAAGTTTGTTTGGCAGCTTCAACAAACGATTAGTGGCCAACGCGGATTGTAATGTCGTTATATTTTGTGTCTGCGCTGTATATTTACAGTCATGCAACTTATGAAGAAGAGGGTTTAGTTGTTCTGTAGAAGCCACCTTGGAGATATCACCAAGTCTGATGTAGGATGAACTCAGACTGCTGGATATTGACTCGTGTGCTTGAATTGATATAAAACGATGTTTAAGATTGCAGCCTGGTTTGAGTGATAGCAGCCCAGATCCTTTTAAACTAAGTTGTGTGCTAACGCTTCCACATACCTCTGTTGCATGAGATGAAACTGATGTGGCATATATGAATTGGTTGTCATGCTGTAGTGATATCCACGCAAAGTCGTTAGGTGTCTTCCGCAGAAGACAGTTTGATTGTGTGTTATTATTGAAAAGATTTTCCTCGCATGCGCACTTAGTTGATCCACGGTTGTAATGGATTTGAACTTTTGGGCATATGTAGCTCCCCTCTTTGATGTCCACACATGAGTGAAACTCTGACACTGTCATTGGGAAGTACTGTTCGATGGCTGTGTTTATTGCAAAAATTGAGGCGCATGGATCTATTTCAATCATCGTGCCATTGATTAAGTTGGGGATCGGCACTATATTAAATAAGTCGTATCGATCCTGTTTCCCCAGCGGTAAGCTGATACTAAATAGCAAATGCCTCGGTGTGATCCCACCTTTAACCTTCATGAGCTGGTATAGTTTTAATAAATGTTCCTGTTGCACCGGCAGTTCACATGATGCCGGTAATTGATCTTTAATTTTCCTGATTTCAAGTTGTAATTGGCTGGGGGTAAGGAGCAGTGGACTTATTTTTCCGTAATGGGAGTCCATTAGAATGTCCAATATTGAAGACTGTATTCTTTGTAAGTTGGCTGCAATAAGCGTTAGCTGCATGGACAGCGATGAAAACATTTGATAAGTTCTTTCATGGTTTATCGCCTCAGTATCATTGCGTATTCCGTTAAGTATTTGGCTGATTTGTTGATCGATGATGTTGAATTTCTTTTCGACTGTTGTTTGATCTTGTTTCAAAATGTAGATTGTCGAGTCCACAATGGATGTTTGGTTTTTGATGAGATTAAGGAGATGATATTCATTATCTTTAATTTGGTTTACGGTGTTAGACATTTGTTCAACGTATTGCGAATCTAGTACGCCAAACAATGAATAAGCAACATTTCAAATTACGTTCACTACACCTCTTTTTGTGTATTGGATTTCAACATTGAGGCATCTAGTTGCAGTGTGGCTACGGTTTGTTCAAAATGCCTTACTAGAGGGTTGCATATGCTCTTCTGCTTCATGTCTTGACATAGCCGCCGCATTGCTATTGTACCATTTGAAAGTGCTGCCAACTCTGTTGCGAATCCTTTAAGGTCGTAATATATGATGAGGTTCCACTCAGAAGATGAGATTGCGGCAGATCCAATACCCTCAAAGTGAATGCCAAGTTTAGACCCAAATTTTTTATTTTCAATTTGAGCTCCCGAAGCTACTAGGAGAATTAATAGTGTGATTATAGGCTCGTAAGTCCTTTTTGCAAGGAAGCTTTTTTCGTTGGACTTTTCTCTTCTTCTACTAAGGGTTTGCCGGAAGAATTTGGTTCCGCGTCGCTATTTGTTTCCATAGGAACTGGAACTAGGCCATGAATTGGCCTCCTGCAAGTAACATTTGCGGTTTTCACATCTGCCACCCGCACAACATCATCTTTACCTTTGAATACATCGATGATTCTCCCTAGTGGCCACTGAAGTACCGGTGTGTTGTCTTCCTTAATGATCACCATGTCGCCTATGTTGACATTGGGTTGTTTGATTTTCCATTTATTTCTTGATTGAAGTGAAGCTCAATAAGCTTCAATTTAATATATTTTTTCAGGTCAAATTTATTTTATTTTGTAAAAATTTTCTTTTTCAACAATTTGATTTTAAACAGATAACTTCTAAATTATTTTATATATTTTTAGCAAGTTTTAAATTGAACAAGGTGTAAAGAAAATATGAACACTATATATACTCCCCCTTCAAAAGAAATAAGGATGATAATATAATAGTTGTTATTATTAAAAAATAATCATTGAAAATTCAGCGTTATAGTTATTTAAACTAAACAAAATGTAACTTTCTTTTTAGGCTTTGTTTGAATATTGTTAAAATTATTCTCTATAAATGCTTGTTTAATTCTGTTAATTGAAATATTTTTGAAAGTGTTGTGAATTTGTATTTTAAAATATTTTGGGTACTTCTCAACGACTTCGTATGGTCCATCATATAGAGGTTTAAATCCTGCTTCATTGTTACCAGCTCATACAAAAACTTGTTTACATGATTTCAAATCCTTTGGTACATAAATTTTTTTGGAATTTTTATGATGTGATATACCCGAATGAAAAATTTGAAAATGAAGCTTAATTTTTGTAAGAAACTCGTTAAAATTAAAATTGTCTTCAGATTGTACTAATATTTCACTAGGTAAACGTAAATTTTATCCATAAAATAATTCAGCTGCTGTAGATTTAATTTCCTCTTTAAATGTAGATCTTAAACCCAACAAAACTATAGGAAGTTCATCAGACCAATTTATAGAATTTCCCCTTGCTAAAATAGAAGCTTTCAACTGTCTATGCAAACGTTCAATCATGCCATTAGCTTGAGGATGATATGCAGTTGTTGTGACCAATTGACATCCTACAAATTTAGCTAACTCTTTAAATATATTTTATGTAAACTGAACACCCTGATCACTTGTAATTTGTAAAGGTACTCTAAAACGGGGAATGTATTCTTTAAAGAAAACAAAATCAACTGATTTAGCCGTTGCTTCTTTAAGAGCGTAAGGTTCTGGCCAGCGAGTATTTCTATCAATTATAGTTAAAATGTACCTGTAACCATTTGAAATAGGCGAAGGTCCAACAATATCTGTATGAAGATATTCAAATCTACCTTTTGGAATGGCTATTTTACTAATAGGGGCTTTGGCGTGTCTAAATATTTTGGATTTTTGACAAATTGCGCAAAGCTTTACCCATTCATTTATTGTTTTATTCATAGATGGTCAAAAATATTTTGATTTTATTAAATGGCGTGTAGCTCTAGTTCCAGGATGAGCTACGTTATGTAATTTAGAAAATGCTTCTCTACGGAGACTTTGCGGTATATATGGCCTAGTAATTCTTTTCGATTCATCACAAAAAATTTTTAAGTTGAGGATCGGAACATCTATTTCTTTTAATTTATAAATACCTTCTGGGTTTTTTAAAAAATCTTTTAAAAATGCATCTTTTTTCTGCTCTTCATACAATATTTTAAGATTAAACTCACCAGTATCTAAAGGTTCTACTTCTGGAATGCGTGAAAGCATATCACCTACAATATTTCCTTTGCCTGAAATATGTTTTATGTCACTGGTGAATTGAGAAATATATTCAAGCTGTCTTGTTTGACGAGGACTACGCTCGAATTTTGAATCTAAAACATAAGTTAAAGGTAAAGTAGTAAAAAGCCAAAGGTTCTGTTTTACTTCCAACATGTTGTTCTAGAACACCTATTGCAACGACTGAAGCATCTACAGATATGGAAAGATCTGCTTTCTTATCAAAATGATTTAAGAGTATATTTGATGCAAACATTTCTTTGACCTTTTCAAAATCTTGTATCGCATCATTGTTCCAATTCAAACTATGACTCTTTTGTTTCAAAGCAAATGTTACCATTGTGTGTATCGGGCTTAAGTATTCTGCTAATCTAGGTATGTAGCGACGGTAATAATTCACCATTCCTATAAATTTTTGCATTTGCTTAGCTGTTTTCGGACGTTCAAACTCACGAATGACTTTGACTTTTTCGTTAGTTGGCTTAAAGCCTTCATTAGAAATTTTGTTTCCTAGTAAAATCTATTTGTGACGTACCCCGTATTCATCTAACGTTTGAAATACTATTTTTAGATGTTTCATATGTTCTCCTCGTTGCTACTTGCTATAAGTAGATACACAAAAACAAAATCTATGCCTGACAACACTTCATTAATAAAACGTTGAAATGTCTGTGCGGAATTTCTTAGGCCAAAAGGCATTCTAACGAACTCAAAAAGACGAAAAGGTGTGGTAATGGCAGTTTTATCAATGTGCTCTTCCGCCATTGGTATTTGATGATAGGTTCGTACTAAATCTATTTTTGTAAAAACATGTTTCGAACGTACATTTATATTTAAATCATGTATATGAGGCAGCGGATATCTATCAGGAACTGTTATAAAATTCAATCGTCGATAATCGCCACATGGACGCCAATCATTGGACTCCTTTTTAGGAACTAAATGTAATGGGGAAGCGCAATGTGAATGACAAGTGCCAAATTTCACTAAAAAATCAAAATCGCTTTTTGCAACTTAAAATTTAACAGGATCTAGTCTTCTGGGTTTCGTAAAAGGTAATTTACCATTGCAAGTAATACGATGAACCATGGAATGTTTAACGGGCTTATTGTAGTCAGGATCAGATATTAGGATCCACCAAACATTTATTTTTTAAATCAACCAATAGACCATATTTTGCTAAAAAGTCTGCATCAATTATTGGTTTTGTTATATCTGCTACAACGAAACTGAACGGAAATTCCCATCTTAAACATAAATTAACATTTAATAATTGTTTACCGTACCGTTGGCTGCTGTCAAAAATAGATCTTAATATTTTAAATTATTTTTGAATTTTGAAAAAGGAAGTACGGAAATTTCTGCGCCACAATCGATCAAAAATTTCAATCTATTGTCTTTATCATAAACAAAGAGGCGACGTGATGAAATTTCATTCAACCCATTACTTGCCGCCAAAGTAATAGATGGAATTAGTTTTCCTGAGATTCATGTGGTTTGTAAGAGCAAGGTTTGACACATTTTCTCGCTTTACTGCCATAACAGTAGTGATATCTACAAACCCAATTTCGAGAATTTGATCTATTTCGTGAATGATTCCTACTAAATGATCTGGAAGCTCTTACCGACCTATTTTCCATGGCCCGTTTCACAGAACAAACTTCCGTAGACAACTTTTCTAAACCTTCACACATTGAAGAAGTAATTTTTACTAAGTTTTCTACAGTTTTTTCAAATTGAGAATTTTTAGTTGCTATATTAGTAGTACAAATTGCATTTTTACTCATAACCTCCCACATATCATCAGCTAATTTAAGCATATCCTGAATATTTGAAGCATTTGACCCTGTTAAAGCTACATTTAGATTTTTGGGCAATTTTCGTAGCCAAAGTTTCTTTAATAGATCAACGCTAAAATTAGTGCCAGATAACACTAATAGCGATCTGTATAATTCAGAGGGATTTTTATCTCCGAGTTCTGAAACAAATAACACTTGATCTAGTTTTTTACGTTCACTTAGTGAGTGACGTTCTATTAGAAGTATCTTTAAATTTTCAAATTTATTTTCCAAAGGAGGAGTTTGAATAATATCAAATACTCACCTCTTGAGGAAGTGAAATTATGAGATATTCGTATTTGGTACTATCCGAGGTAATATTTTTGGATGCGAATTGCGCTTCAATATATGAACCATGCTTCGGGATGGTCATTCCAAAAGGTTGGTAATTTTACCGAAGTCGCTGATATTTCAGAGTGTTGATTTGTATCAAAACCATCTGATGTTTGTGGTAAATGTTGAATATTGTTGGTATTATTTGAATGTATGAAATCGATTAATGATAAAGGATCTCGGGTGGGAGTACGCGTAACCATCCTGAGAATTAATGAAAAGGGAGTTTACACAAATTCAATTACAACAAGTAAGGAAGGTTAAGTTCGGGTGTAACCGAACATTACATACTCAGTTGAGAGCTATGGTGGCAACATAAGGGAAAATAACCATGTAGGAAAATGAACCGAGGGTAACCCTGGAATGTGTTTGTATCACATGTGTATCAAATGAAAGGTATTAAAGAGTATTTTAAGAGGGAGTGGGCCATAGTTCCATAGATTACGTCCACCTAGGGATATCGCCATAAAGGTGGATCAGGGTTGACTCTAGAATTTGTTTGTACGATATGGGTATCAAATGAAAGGGGTTAATGAACATTTTAAAAGGGAGTGGGCCTTAGTTCTATAGATGGACGCCTTTTCGAGATATCGCCATAAAGGTGGACCAGGGGTGAATCTAGAATGCGTTTTTACAATATGGATATCAAACGAAAGGTGTTGATGAGTATTTCAAAATGGCCTGGGGTTTAATTCTACAGGTGGACGCCTTTTCGAGATAGCGCCATAAAGGTGGACCAGGGGTGACCCTAGAATTTGTTTGTACGATATGGGTATCAAATGAAAGGGGTTAATGAACATTTTAAAAGGGAATGGGCCTTAGTTCTATAGGTGGACGCCTTTTCGAGATATCGCCATAAAGGTGAACCAGGGGCGAACCTAGAATGCGTTTGTACAATATGGATATCAAACGAAAGGTGTTGATGAGTATTTCAAAAGGGCGTGGGGTTTAGTTCTACAGGTGGACGCCTTTTCGAGATAGCGCCATAAAGGTGGACCAGGGGGGACTCTAGAATGTGTTTGTACGATATGGATATCAAATTAAAGGTATTAATGAAGGTTTTAAAAGGGAGTGGTGGTAGTTGTATAGGTGGTCGCCTTTTCGAGATATCGCCATAAAGGTGGACCAGGGGTGACTCTAGAATGCGTTTGTACAATATGGGTATCAATCGAAAGGTGTTAATGAGTATTTTAAAAGGTTGTGGGGCTTAGTTCTATAGGTGGACGCCTTTTCGAAATATCGGCATAAAGTGGACCAGGGGTGACTCTAGAATGCGTTTGTACAATATGGGTATCAAACGAAAGGTATTAATGAGTATTTTAAAAGGGAGTGGACCTTAGTTCTATAGGTGGTCGCCTTTTCGAAATATCACCATAAAGGTGGACCAAGGCTGACTCTAGAATATGTTTGTACGATATGGGTATCAAATTAAAGGTATTAATGAAGGTTTTAAAAGGGAGTGGTGGTAGTTGTATAGGTGGCCGCCTTTTCGAGATATCGCCATAAAGGTGGACCAGGGGTGACTCTAGAATGTGTTTGTACGATATGGGTATCAAATTAAAGGTATTAATGAGGCTTTTAAAAGGGAGTGGTGATAGTTGTATATATGAAGGCGTTTTCCAGATATCGACCAAAATGTGGACCAGGGTGACCCAGAACATCATCTGTTGGATACCGCTAATTTATTTATATATATACTACCACGAACAGTATTCCTGCCAAGATTTCAAGGGTTTTTTATTTCGCCCTGCAGAACTTTTTCATTTCATTCTACTTAATATGGTACATTTTACAAAGTTTTTTTCTAGAGTTATATTTTGCGTCAATAAACTAATCCAAATACCATGTTTCATCCCTTTTTTCGTATTTGGTATAGAATTATGACATTTTTTCGTTTTTCGTAATTTTCGATATCGAAAAAGTGGGCGTGGTCATAGTCCGATTTCGTCCATTTTTTACACCAATACAAAGTGAGTTCAGATAAGTACGTGAACTTAGTTTAGTAAAGATATATCGATTTTTGCTCAAGTTATCGTGTTAACGGCCGAGCGGAAGGACAGACGGTCGACTGTGTATAAAAACTGGGCGTGGCTTCAACCGATTTCGCCCTTTTTCACAGAAATAAGTTATGGTCCCAGAATCTAAGCCCCTATCAAATTTTACAAGGATTGGTAAATTTTTGTTCGACTTATGGCATTAAAATTATCTTAGACAAATTAAATGAAAAAGGGCGGTGGACGCCGTTTCGAGATATCGCCATAAAGGTGGACCAGGGGTGACCCTAGAATTTGTTTGTACAATATGGGTATCAAACGAAAGGTGTTAATGAGTATTTCAAAAGGGCGTGGGGCTTAGTTCTACAGGTGGACGCCTTCTCGAGATAGCGCCATAAAGGTGGACCAGGGGTGACTCTATAATGTGTTTGTACGATATGAGTATCAAATTAAAGGTATTAATGAAGGTTTTAAAAGGGAGTGGGCCTTTGTTCTATAGGTGGACGCCTTTTCGAGATATCGCCATAAAGGTGGACCAGGGGTGAATCTAGAATACGTTTTTACAATATGGGTATCAAACGAAAGGTGTTAATGAGTATTTCAAAAGGGCGTGGGGTTTAGTTCTACAGGAGGACGCCTTTTCGAGATAGCGCCATAAAGGTGGACCAGGGGTGACTCTAGAATGTGTTTGTACGTTATGAGTATCAATTTAAAGGTATTAATTAAGGTTTTAAAAGGGAGTGGTAGTAGTTGAATAGGTGGTCGCCTTTTCGAGATATCGCCATAAAGGTGGACCAGGGGTGACTCTAGAATACGTTTGTACAATATGGGTATCAATCGAAAGGTGTTAATGAGTATTTTAAAAGGGCGTGGGGCTTAGTTCTATAGGTGGACGCCTTTTCGAGATATCGGCATAAAGTGGCCAGGGGTGACTCTAGAATGCGTTTGTACAATATGGGTATCAAACGAAAGGTATTAATGAGTATTTTAAAAGGGAGTGGACCTTAGTTCTATAGGTGGTCGCCTTTTCGAAATATCGCCATAAAGGTGGAACAGGGCTGACTCTAGAATATGTTTGTAAGATATGGGTATCAAATGAAAGGTGTTAATGAGTATTTTAAAAGGGAGTGGTGGTAGTTGTATATGTGAAGGCGTTTTCCAGATATCGACCAAAATGTGGACCAAGGTGACCCAGAACATCATCTGTTGGATACCGCTAATTTATTTATATATGTAATACTTGCCAAGATTTCAAGGGTTTTTTATTTCACCCTGCAGAACTTTTTCATTTTCTTCTACTTAATATGGTAGCTGTCACAACCATTTTACAAAATTTTTTCTAAAGTTATATTTCACGTCAATAAACCAATCCAATTACCATGTTTCATCCTTTTTTCGTATTTGGTATAGAATTATGGCATTTTTTCATTTTTCGTAATTTTCGATATCGAAAAAGTGGGCGTGGTCATAGTCGGATTTCGTTCATTTTTTATACCAAGATAAAGTGAGTTCAGGTAAGTACGTGAACTAAGTTCAGTAAAGATATGTCGATTTTTCGTTTCGCCCATTTTCACAGAAAACTGATAACGTCATAAAGTCTATGCCTCTACGAAATTTCAAAAGGATTGGTAAATTTTTGTTCGACTTATGGCATTAAAAGTATCCTAGACAAATTAAATGAAAAAGGGCGCAGCCACGCCCATTTTGAAATTTTCTTTTATTTTTGTATTTTGTTGCACCATATCATTACTGGAGTTGAATGTTGACATAATTTGCTTATATACTGTAAAGATATTAAATTTTTTGTAAAAATTTTACTTTAAAAAAATTTTTTTTTAAAGTGGGCGTGGTCCTTCTCCGATTTTGCTAATTTTTATTAAGCGTACATATAGTAATATGAGTAACGTTCCTGCCAAATTTCATCATGATATCTTCAACGACTGCCAAATTACAGCTTGCAAAATTTTAAATTACCTTCTTTTAAAAGTGGGCGGTGCCACGCCCGTTGTCCAAAATTTTACTAATTTTCTATTCTTCGTCATAAGTTCAACTCACCTACCAAGTTTCATCGCTTTATCTGTCTTTGGTAATGAATTATTGCACTTTTTCGGTTTTTCGAAATTTTCGATATCGAAAAAGTGGGCGTGGTTATAGTCCGATATCGTTCATTTTAAATAGCGATCTGAGATGAGTGCTCAGGAACCTACATACCAAATTTCATCAAGATACCTCAAAATTTACTCAAGTTATCGTGTTAACGGGCGGACGAACGGACGGACGGACATGGCTCAATCAAATTTTGTTTCGATCCTGATGATTTTGATATACGGAATCTATATCTATCTCGATTCCTTTATACCTGTACAACCAACCGTTATCCAATCAAACTTAATATACTCTGTGAGCTCTGTTCAACTGAGTATAAATATAGATATTATTATGTAATTAGTTTCAGTATACTTGTTATTGTTGTTGGTATTGTTATTGTTGTTACTTTAGCGTCAGCTGTTTGTGCTGTAGTAATGGCTGTGCCTGAGGCTGCACAGAATCTTTTCTACGTTGTCGATTCAAATACGATTTGTTTAAAAATTTATCCAATGCAAATTAATTATGCCAAAACGAAATTATTTGTACATTTTTTTTTTGCATAAAGTTTAAAACGTCGTTGTTTAACTTCTCTAAAGATCTCTTTATAATACCAAAGGAAATTTACCAATTTTGTAGATTTTCTGTTTTTATGCGTTCTTCGTATTTAAATGGCTTTAACTGTTGACGTGCGCTGCACCTAAAAAATGCCGCCCTTCTGCTCTACAGCAATGACGAACTACACAATTTACCTTTAAGACACGTTTGCTACGCCTGCGCAATGACAAACTTTTGGTGGTTTGATTTGGTTTACTCTCTTATTCTTTGACTGCTGTTATTGTTGTTGCTGTTGATCGCATACACATATAAACGTTAAATTTTTACTGAACCAATCCGTTTTGCAAACGCACTTTATCGAAAATATTCGTTCATCCAACGCTGCTCCTGCTAGCCCACACGTTCACTTTTTTACTGAATCAATCCTTTTTCCAAATTCGCTTTGACGAAAATATTCATACATCCAACACTAGACACGGCAAAAAGCTGCAAGGCCGGATCGCCAAAAATGAAGCTCAATAAGCTTCAATTTAATATATCTTTTCAGGTCAAATTTACTTTATTTTATAAAAATTTTCTTTTTCAACAATTTGATTTTAAACAGATAACTTCTAAATTATTTTATATATTTTTAGCAAGTTTTAAATTGAACAAGTTATAAAGAAAATATTAACACTACAGAAGTTTCGACAAATATTCCCTAGACCATCGCTTCCAAAACTCGCGTTTGAGGTGGGAGACTAGTTTCCATTTAGTTGTTAGTCTCATGTTATGCGTTTCGCCATGTCCATCTAACTGTGCATTGATTGCCTCTCCTATAAGGAAATGGCCTAAAGTTAGAGATGAAAGATTGTTAGGGTCTTCGGACATTGGTGTTATTGGTCTGGATTTAAGGATCCCTTCTGCCTCAATGACGACTGTATCTAATTCTTCATACGTGAGGGATGCTGTAGAGGTGCTTCTGACTAGGAGATGTTTGCCGATTTAATAGCCGCTTCCCATAATCCGCCGAAATGTGAACTTCTCGGAGGTATGAAGTGAAAGGTAATTACTTTTGTGGCACATTGTTTAATGATAGATTGACGAGACGAGTTGTTATGCACCGCTTCATTGAGTTCGGCAAGCTGGTTCTTTGCGCCTACGAAATTTGTTGCGTTATCACAATACAGATTTGGGCAATGTCCTCTTCTGCTTATGAATCGCCTTAATGCACCAATAAATGCATCAGTTGTTAAATCGCTCACCAGCTCCAGGTGTACCGCCTTTGTTGTAAAACAACAAAACACAGCTATATAAGCCTTTTGCGGCCGCTTTCCTCTTACCTTGAAGTGAACCCAAAACGGTCCGCAGAAGTCGACGCCTGAATTGATGAATGACTTGAGTCAGCAGTCTCGGCTTTTCTCTGTTGCATCTAACACATTTTGTCACAATTGAACGGGCCAAGAGTCTTCCCTTTACTTTCCAAAATCGTTGCCTTGTAAAAGATAATAGTGCTTGAGGTCCACAATGCCGGTTTTCTTTATGGATCATTTGCATTAATACCTTCGTCATTGGGTTGTTGTATGGAAGTAACATTGGATGTTTGGCATCGAATGCGATTCCTGATGCTTGCAGACGACATCCAACGCGTATGATACCATTGTTGTCCAAAAAAGAAGACATACTACGATAGGGACTATCCTTGCCAACTTCGTTGCATTTCTTGAGCTGTTTATGTTCTTCCCCAAAGTCTAACTATTGAATTGTTTGAACTATGACCATAAGTGCCGTTATTAGTTCATTCACCGCTAAAGGAATGTCCGCCTTTTGTGATCGTTTTCTCGTTCTGTTAATGAACCTTAACATGTAGCCTACAACTCTTTGTAATGTTTTGAAAGAGCCATTATGTCTGAATCACGCTTCCTTGAACTACCATTGTTGTCACAGGAACTGAAGTAAATTTTTTGCGTTCAATGTATATAGTTTCGTCTATTGTTGTCTTTTCCTTGGAATATTTTGATGGCCAATTGTCTTCATGCTCAAGTAGTATTTTGGGCACATAAAACCATAGGCTGCAGTTTTTAAGTTTCTCCGGCGGTAATCCTCGTGATATAACGTCAGCTGGGTTGTCTTTTGAACCTATATGCCGCCATTGTTCAGCGATGGTGTGCTCCTGAATTATGGCGATTCGATTTGCTACGAATGTTTGGTAATATGCTGACGACGAGTTAATCCATGCTAAGACTATCTGAGAATCTGTAGAATAGTATGTAGGAACATCTAGCTTTGGGTCCGTCTTGATCCTTGTGCTTAATTGAGCTCCTAGCACTGACGCACAGAGGTCCAGCCGCGGAAGGGTTTGGCGCTTTAAGGGTGCTACTCGTGATTTTACACACAGCAACCTTACCATCACTTGTCCATCGTTTAATTTCCGACCTTATATATATTGCAGCCCATATGCCTTTTCGGATGCGTCTGCGAATACATGTAATTGTAGTTTTGCTGTAATGTGTCCTTCTATCACGTGCCTCGGAACTTGCATGTTGTTTAGTTTTGCTAAGTCACCTCGGAATGAAGTCCATTTTGCATTAAATTCTGCTGATAAAGGTTCATCCCAGTCCAGTTTCCATTCCCATAGGTCTTGAACAAATATTTTTGCCGTGACCACTATAGGTGCCAAAATACCCAACGGATCGAAAAGTCCAGCTATATCTGAACTCTCCGACCGTTTGGTTATTACATTGCAATCTGCTAGACACACCTTTACGCAAAATCGATCAACTTTAGGCATTCATGTCAAACCCAAAGTTTTGATGGTTTGACCGGTCCCATTGTCTAAGTCTACATCAACTTCCTGGTCCTCCACACCAATATTTTGCAGTAATTGTGAATGATTCGAGCACCGCTTTTGTAGATTGAGACCATGTTTCCTTAAAATGTGTATTAATTGCAGTTGAATTTCAATTGTTGTATTTAAGTTGTCTGAGCCACCAATTCCGTCATCCACATAAAAGTTGTCCTGTAGAAACTGGGCCCCCAGCGGATATTGTAACATATTTTCTATTGCAATTTTTTGTAAGCACTTCGTCACCAAATAAGGGGCAAATTTAGTTCCATATGTGACTGTGTTTAATTCATAATGGCTTATTGGCATGCTTGGGTTCCTTCGCCAAATGATGAGTTGGAATGAATGAGCATCTGTCGATACATTTTCTCGACATCTGTGCTGAACACGTACTTAGGCAACCGAAAACCAAGCAAAACTGTGAAAGATCGCTCTGAACAGTGGGACCAGTGTACATAAGGTTGTTCAGGGACACTCCAGAGGTTGACTTTGATGATGCGTCAAATACTACTCGTAATTTTGTAGTGCGGCTTTCAGGCCTCGCGATGCAATGATGAGGAATGAAGTACCTAGGCTTCTTGATGGAATCAATATTAACTTGCGTCATATGACCCAACCTTTCATATTCCTCCATAAAGTTGATGTATTGACTTCTTGTCTCAGGAGATTTTGACAATCGATGTTCCAAGGCAAGAAATATATTATAGGCAATTCTATAAGATTCCTCTAACGCCTCCGCGCTGTGGTGAAATGGTATTTTGAACATAAACCTTCCATTTTCAGTGATTGTTGTATTCTGTGCAAAATGAGTTTCGCACTGTTTTTCAGTCGTAGATAATTGCTTTCCTGCAGCTGCAACTTTCGCAAGTTCCCATAACCTAGCAAAGGTAGCTTCCAAGTTCAAATCGTCGTCGGTGCAGATTCCACATATTGCGCTCGTGATGTAGTTGGAACCAACTTTCCCGGCGATGATCCATCCCAACACGGTATTTTGCAGAATGGGTAAATCTGAGGATAGTTTGATCTGCCCCACTGCCATCAACTGTTTGTAAAATTCAGCACCCAATAGTAAGTCAATCTTGTCAGGATGATTAAATGATGGGTCGGCTAGCGTAATGTTAGCGGGAATGTTCCATTCTTCGATATTGATATCTTGTGAGGGTTGAGAAGGTATGATGTGAGGTAACACAGATACCTCTAGCCGTATGGTAAAACTGCTGATGCGTGAATGTAACGCAATGTTGACTCGATGCTGCACTTTATAATGAATTGATAATGGTTTCGTTGAGATACCCAGTCGCTTAACCACTCTCTCCGTAACAAAGTTCACTTGTGAACCTGAATCCAAAATTGCACGACACTGAACTTCTGTCCCATTGGCCCTGACTTTCACCATGGCAGTGCCGAGCAACATATACGTGTTTGTCCTTGATTGGTTTGAGGTTGCCAGCGATGTAGCTTCTTCGTTGGAAATTGTTGGTCCTGTAGGATTGACTGATAATTTTGATGTATCTTTGCTTGTATCCTCGAAATGCAACAAGGTCTTGTGTTTTTTGTTGCATTTTAAACAACTTCTGAGTAAACAGTTTTTGGAAGAATGTCCAGCTTTGAGGCAGTTGCGACAAAACTTTTTCATCTGTATGAACTAAAAGCGCGCTGATGGAGATTGTTGGAGAAATTGTCTACAAGAAAACAATTGGTGCTTTCCCTGTTAAACATGCTGCAAGCGTCGTTGTTGTTCTTTGCCGTTAAGTGAAGTCGCATACCTTTGCTTGAGAGAGGGTACTTTTGACACCCATGGCTTCCATGGATTGGAACTGCTTCTCCATAAATTGCAGAAACTCTTGAATTGTTTGTACTTCACGTGGTTTTGATAACTATTGCTCGTAGCGCAAACATGTTGGCTGATCTAAGTTTTTGAGTAGCAGGTGGAGCAGCAGCGGATCCCATGTTGAAGTGTCTATTTTGAGATTTTTTAGCGCTAGAAGATACTCCTTCGTGGTATCATGCAGCTTCTTAATCTTTTCCATAGATGCGCCGCCCGAAGAACTGAGTACCTCGTTTATAAGTTTACTAACGAGCAGACGCTTGTTGTTATAACGCTCTAATAGCAAGTACCAGGCAGCCTTGAAGTTTTCTTCTGTCGAGGGAAAATGTTTAATAAGGTTTCCAGCATCCCTCACCACCTGAGTCTTCAGATAATACATCTTTTGGACTTTTGATAGTTGTTGACAGGATGCGTAAACAAGTCAAAAAAAGCTTGCCATTTTAAATAATTTCCATCGAATTTTGGAATAGTTATCTTTGGCAATGAGACTAATGGATTTTTGTAGGGGAATGCGAGTCACTCTCCCTTGTGTTGAAACTGCCCCGAACTCTTTCTTCCAGGGCCACGAATTGCCTGATGTTGAGTTGGGTCCTAACATTTCACAGATTTGGAAATTAATATCCTCGATGCTCGTCCATAATTTGTCAAGCGCCGGTTGGCATCTAGTTGAAACTGTGTCATCTAACGTTGCAATGACGCCATCATTACCCCTTGCCTGCGTACCAATTTAATGAAGCTGTTTGCTTCTGATTGTGGTACAAACAGCTGTTGGGGTTGTTTTTGTATTTGGACTACTTGGGGTTGTGTTTCTGCTGCCTGAGTTTGAGCCAACTGAAGGGCTGCCGTCTCGAATACCTGTCGGTATCCTGAAACCACATTCATTATGGACTTGGAGAAGTAGTCGTGATCCATAGGCAGGTTTTAAATCACCCGAATTTGGTTATCGGTGGAATCAAATTCCGCCCATTCATCTTCCAACCTTCTCAACCTTTCTTCATAGTACTCTGCCTGTTGCTTTCTTGTTGCAGAGTCCTTCTTATAGTTACGAATAATCACTTCTATATTGCTGCCGGTATACAGATCACAAACGACTGACTTTTGCTTTAAATTCGAAAACAGGACGCAGTCCTAGTCAAACGAGACACCTTGAGTTCATTGCACAATTCATTAACGATATTCAGTACATTAAAGGAAAAGATAACATACACTGACACTTTGTCACGAGCTTTTGAAGTAGATGCAATCAAAAATGCTAATCTGAATTTTAAAGTTTTACAAAAAGAGCAACAGCAAGATAACGAGCTTAAATAATTAATATGTGGGCAAACTTTCCGAAATATTAAATTGATAGAAATTCCTTGTTAAGTTTTAGCATATGGTGTGAAGTTTCGGGAGAAAATCCTGGACCATTTGTACCAAAAAACTTGCGGAAGACAATTTTTGATATATTACGTTGAATCACACATCCTGGTACAAAAGCTACACGTATATTAATAGTTAAGAAATATTTTTGGCCAAATATGAATAAACAAATAATTTGTGGTCTAACGAGTGCATAAGTTGTCAGAAGTCAAAAATTTATCGTCATACAAAATTACCAATTACAAAAGGTACAATACCTAAGAGTAGATTCGAACATATTCATTTAGATATTGTGGGCCCTCTTCCTGTTTCAAGAGGATATCGTTATATTTTTACTATAATTGATACGTTTACACGTTGGCCAGAGGCATGTGCATTAAATGATATTTCTACGGCAACGATTGCCGTTTGTTAATCAATACATTTCATGTTTCGGGGTTCCATTGAAAATAACTACAGATCAAGGTGCTCAATTTACGTCGAATTTATTTTCAGAATTAACTAAACTTCTTGGAAGCCATCAAATAACAAAGTCTTCCTATCATCCTCAAGCTAATGGAATGGTAGAACGTTTTCATAGGCAACTTAAGTCTTCAATAATGGCTAGGAATGTGATTGGTACGAAGAGTTTAGGTTTGCGATCAATTTTTGAAGAAGATATTTCGGCTACTCCAGCAGAAATGGGTTTTGGACAAAATTTAAGAATACCTGGTGAACTTGTTGTCTCAACTTCTTAGAATACAACTTCACCAGAAGTTTTAAGTAGTTTACGTCAAAATCCTAGACCATTTGCACCAAAAAATCTGCGGAAGACAATTTTTGATACATTACGTTGAATCACATATCTTGGTACAAAAGCTACACGTATATTAATAGTTAAGAAATATTTTTGGCCAAATATGAATAAACAAATAATTTGCTGCACTCCAAGTTGTCTGAAGTCAAAAATTTATCGTCATACAAAATTACCAATTACAAAAGTTGCAATACCTAAGAGTAGATTCGAACATATTCATTTCCTGTTTCAAGAGGATATCGTTATATTTTTACTATAATTGATATGTTTGCATGTTGGCCAGAGGCATACGCATTAAAGGATATTTCTGCGGCAACGATTGCCAGACAATTTCTTAATCAATACATTTCACGTTTCGGGGTTCCATTGAAAATAACTACAGATCAAGGTACTCAATTTACGTCGAATTTATTTTCAGAATTAACTAAACTTCTTGGAAGCCATCAAATAACAACGTCTTCCTATCATCCTCAAGCTATTGGAATGGTAGGACGTTTTCATAGGCAACTTGAGTTTTCAATAGTGGCTAGGAATGTGATTGGTAAGAAGAGTTTAGGTTTGCGATCAATTTTTAAAGAAGATATTTCGGCTACTCCAGCAGAAATGGGTTTTGGACAAAATTTGAGAATACCTGGTGAACTTGTTGTCTCAACTTCTGGGAATACAACTCCACCAGAAGTTTTAAGTAGTTTACGTGAACATTTTAAAAATGTTACATCACCTTTATAACATCATAAAAATTCTACAGGTATTTTTGTTCAAAAAGATTTAAAAGATTGTAAATTTGTCTTTGTTCGAGTTTAAACAAACGCTCCTTACAATATCCAAATGAGTTATTAAAAAAAATGTTAAAAATTTTAAAGTAGAAATTAATAATGCATTTTTCTAATTTTCAGCATGTATATAACTGTAATTTTTCAATATTGAATTTTATAACATCAAAATATTCATTCTTTGAAATTTTGTTAAACAAAACGATTTTGAAATATACTTAAACCAAAATAAATTTTCTACTAAAAGAAATTTTAATTGTAAACTACACTATCATCTCATTAGACGAGGATTTTTGTTGCGTATAGCCGACTATTTCAAAACCCATGACGGTTTATCATCAGCGAACCACACATTGAAGGCTTGACGTTTTAGCGCATCAGGCCGTCAATGCACTTTGCAAGTTTCTATTTATAACTCGTTTTCTACTGTTTGTTGTTTTCATTCTTTTACCACCGTCAATTGAGTGCGCCAATCCGGTGCTATTATCTCACTAGACGAGGATTTTCGTTGCAGCCCATATGGTTTTTCTTTAAGCTCTTGCTTTTTTTGTTAGAATTCCAGGGTGCTTTTCCGTAGACTGAAAGTACATAATCGTATGTTTGGTTTTAATGGTCTGTAAATAATTAGTTATTATATTAATTTATTGTCTTCAAGACCAAGATTGTTAGGTTTGTAAATTGTATATTTTACAAGTTATACTATATTAAATTATACATAGAAAACGAGTAAATTAGAAAAAATCAAAGTTCATAGACCGTATAGCCGACTATTTCAAAACCCATGACGGTTTATCATCAGCGATCCACAGATTGAAGGCTTGACGTTTTAGCGCATCAGGACGTCAATGTACGTTGCAAGTTTCTATTTATAACTCGTTTTCTACTGTTTGTTGTTTTTATTAACACGCTTTTATTAGTTTGGCCTGTATCTATGTAACGGAATATTTGAGCTTAATTTTCACCGGTTTCTGGAAGTCTGATTAATTTGAAACTTTGCATACGTATCAAGGACCGATTACAATGCATTAATGTGGTGGTGTGGTGACATAAGGTCAACGGCCATAAGGTCAATTGGCCTTATTATCTCTTTGAATGGCCATAAGTTTGATTGAAACTTTGCAAATGAATCAAGGCTCGATTAAAATGCGTTAGTACGATGGTGCGATGACATAAGGTCAACGACCATAAGGTCAATTGGCCTTATTACCACTTTGAATGGCTATAAGTTTGATTGAAACTATGCACACGTATCAAGGCTCGATGGTATAGCATTAATGTGATGGTGTGGTGACATAAGGTCAACGGCCATAAGGTCAATTTGCGTTATTACCACTTTGAATGGCCATAAGTTTGATTGAAACTTTGCACGCGTATCAAGGCTCAATGACAATGCATTAATGTGATGATGCGGTGACATCAGGTCAACGCCCATAAGGTCAATTGGCCTTATTATCACTTTGAATGGCCATAAGTTTGATTGAAACTTTGCAAACGAATCAAGGCTCGATTAAAATGCGTTAGTGTGATGGTGCGGTGACATAAGGTCAACGGCCATAAGGTCAATTGGCCTTATTACCACTTTGAATGGCCATAAGTTTGATTGAAACTTTGCACACGTATCAAGGCTCGATGGTATAGCATTAGTGTGATGGTGTGGTGACATAAGGTCAACGACCATAATGTCAATTTGCGTTATTACCACTTTGAATGGCCATAAGTTTGATTGAAACTTTTCACACGTATCAGGGCTCGATTAGAATGCATTAGTGTGGTGGTGTGGTGACATAAGGTCAACGGCCATAAGGTCAATTGGCCTTTTTGCCAATTTGAATGGCTATAAGTTTGATTCAAACTTTCCACACGTATCAAGGCTCGATGACAATGCAATAATGTGATTGTGGGGTGACATAAGGTTAACGGACATATGGTCAAAATTCCTTTATTAATGATAACAGGGGATGCATGGCACATCTACGAAAGAGCATACTGGAGCCCTTTTTAACACGATTTTATTAGCTTGGCCTGTATCTATCTATGTATCTATGTATCCATGTATGTATGTAACGGAATCTGGAGTGGAGCCGAGATCCCCGGTAATGCAGAGCTCCGAACTCCGTTGCACCTTCGGAAGCATTTTAAGACAGGTACTTTTAGCTAATGCAGGCCACCAGACCAAGGCACCATAAAAAAGGATCGGGCGCAAAATGGCTGTGTAAATCCAGTAGGTCACCATAGGGGAGAATCCCCAGGAGGTGCCAATTGCCCTCTTGCAGGTGAACAGCTCTGCTGCTGCCTTCTTGGATCGCTCCACTATGTAGTCACTCCATAATAGCTTCCTATCCAGAATGACTCCCAAATACTTGACTTGAACAAGCTCGGTTTTATCCGGGTTGACTTCCAAACCTGTGTTGGGTTGTACTCCTGGAGCGGCTCCAGGATGTCAGCTGGGTCCGTTGGCGTCACTGAAACCCTCCCCTTGGTCGCGAGGGGATATCACGCGCTTCCACTAACTTGAGGCGCGCGCCCGGATATATCACCCCTATCAGCGTGACGGCGGCCCTATAGAGGTTTACCGACCTGGCGTCGTCACAGGCAATTAGCTTGATATTGCCCTGGAACCACCCTGCATCGGTGTAAGATGGCGGTGGACCAGGGTTATCTTTTTTAATCTTAACGGCCACCGTAGCGAGCACGGCATCGATCCACTTCCACTGTTGTTTCGGGATCCTGCCATCTTCGCTGCTCTCGTCTATAATGCCAATGATCTGCCGACCTTTGGCAATTTCGGCGAATGACCGCGTCCAGCCTCCCTGCGTCTTGGCCGTTTTCGGTGCCATGGGGCTGGATTCGTTCATGGACCGCTGGCGTTTCGAGGTTTCATCACTCTCGACTAAAACTTTTAAAATTACTTGAACTAAAAGATTAAAAATAAATAATAGTTTAAAAAAACTAAAAGAAACACGCTTTCATAGCTAACCGAACTAAAAACAAGTAAGGAAGGTTAAGTTCGGGTGTAACCGAACATTACATACTCAGTTGAGAGCTATGGTGACAGCATAAGGGAAAATAACCATGTAGGAAAATGAACCGAGGGAAACCCTGGAATGTGCTTGTATGACATGTGTATCAAATGAAAGGCATTAAAGAGTATTTTATGAGGGAGTGGGCCATAGTTCTATAGGTGGACGCCATTTAGGGATATAGCCATAAAGGTGGATCAGGGTTGACTCTAGAATGCGTTTGTACGATATGGGTATGAAATTAAAGGTGTTAATGAGTATTTTAAAATGGAGTAATCCTTAGTTCCATAGGTGGACGCCGTTTCGAGATATCGACCCTAGAATTTGTTTGTACAATATGGGCATCAAACGAATGGAGTTAATGAGTACTTTAAAAGGGAGTGGGCCTTAGTTCTATAGGTGGATGCCGTTTCGAAATATCGCCATAAAGGTGGACCAGGGTTGACTCTAGAATGTGTTTGTACGATATGGGTATCAAATTAAAGGTATTAATGAGGGTTTTAAAAGGGAGTGGTGGTTGTTGTATAGGTGGTCGCCTTTTCGGGATATCGCCACAAAGGTGGACCAGGGGTGACTCTAGAATGCGTTTGTACGATATGGATATCAAATGAAAGGTGTTAATGAGTATTTTAAAAGGGAGTAATCCTTAGTTCCATAGGTGGACGCCGTTTCGAGATATCGCCATAAAGGTGGACCAGGGGTGACCCTAGAATTTGTTTGTACAATATGGGTATCAAAAGAAAGGTTTTAATGAGCATTTTAAAAGGGAGTAATCCTTAGTTCCATAGGTGGACGCCGTTTCGAGATATCGCCATAAAGGTGGACCAGGGGTGACCTAGAATTTGTTTGCACAATATGGGCATCAAACGAAATGTGTTAATGAGTATTTTAAAAGGGAGTGGGCCTTAGTTCTATAAGTGGACGCCGCTTCGAAATATCGCCATAAAAGTGGACCAGGGGTGACTCTAGAATGTGTTTGTACGATATGGGTATCAAATGAAAGGTGTTAATGAGTATTTTAAAAGGCAGTAATCCTTAGTTCCATAGGTGGACGCCGTTTCTAGATATCGCCATAAAGGTGGGCCAAGGGTAACTCTAGAATTCGTTTGTGAAATATGGGTATCAAACGAAAGGAGTTAATGAGTATTTTAAAAGGGAGTGGGCCTTAGTTCTATAGGTGGACGCCTTTTCGAGGTATCGCAATAAAGGTGAACCAGGGGTGACTCTAGACTTTGTTTGCACGATATGGGTATCAAATGAATGGTGTTAATGCGTATTTTTAAAAGGGAGTGGGCCTTAGTTCTATAGGTGGACGCCTTTTCGAGATATCGCCATAAAGGTGGACCAGGGGTGACTCTAGAATGAGTTTGTACGATATGGGTATCAAATTAAAGGTATTAATGAGAGTTTTAAAAGGGAGTGGTGGTAGTTGTATATGTGAAGGCGTTTTCCAGATATCGACCAAAATGTGGACAAGGGTGACCCAGAACATCATCTGCTGGATACCGCTAATTTATTTATATATGTAATACCTGCCAAGATTTTAAGTGTTTTTTATTTCGCCCTGCAGAACTTTTTCATTTTCTTCTACTTAATATGGTAGGTGTCACAACCATTTTATAAAGTTTTTTCTAAAGTTATATTTCGCGCCAATAAAACAATCCAATTACCTTACCATGTTTCATCCCTTTTTTCGTATTTGGTATAGAATTATGGCATTTTTTTCATTTTTCGTAATTTTCGATATCGAAAAAGTGGACGTGGTCACGGTCGGATTTCGTTCATTTTTCATACCAAGATAAAGTGAGTTCAAGTAAGCACGTGAACTAAGTTCGTTAAAGATATGTCGATTTTTGCTCAAGTTATCGTGTTAACGGCCATGCGGAAGGACAGACGGACGACTGTGTATAAAAACTGGGCGTGGCATCAACCGATTTCGCCCATTTTCACAGAAAACAGTTAGGGTCATAAAATCTATGCCCCTTCAAAAGGATTGGTTAATTTTTGTTCGACTTATGGCGTTAAAAGTATCCAAGACAAATTAAATGAAAAAGGGCGGAGCCACGCCCATTTTGAAATTTTCTTTTATTTTTGTATTTTGTTGCACCATATCATTACTGGAGTTGAATGTTGACATAATTTACTTATATACTGTAAAGATATTAAATTTTTTGTTAAAATTGTTAACAATTTTTTTTTTTATAGTGGGCGTGGTCCTTCTCCGATTTTGCTAATTTTTATTAAGCGTACATATAGTAATAGGAGTAAAGTTCCTGCCAAATTTCATAATGATATCTTCAACGACTGCCAAATTACAGCTTGCAAAAATTTTAAATTACCTTCTTTTAAAAGTGGGCGGTGCCACGCCCATTGTCCAAAATTTTACCAATTTTCTATTCTGCGTCATAAGTTCAACTCATCTACCAAGTTTCGTCGCTGTATCGGTCTGTTGTAATGAATTATCACACTTTTTCGGTTTTTCGAAATTTTCGATATCGAAAAAGTGGGCGTGGTTATAGTCCGATATCGTTCATTTAAAATAGCGATCTGAGATGAGTGCTCAGGTACCTACATACCAAATTTCATCAAGATACCTCAAAATTTACTCAAGTTATCGTGTTAAGGGACGGACGGACGGACGGACGGACGGACATGGCTCAATCAAATTTTTTTTCGATCCTGATTATTTTGATATATGGAAGTCTATATCTATCTCGATTCCTTTATATATGTACAAACAACCGTTATCCAATCTAACTTAATTACTCTGTGAGCTCTGTTCAACTGAGTATAAATAGAAAATAATTTTCAATTAAAAAGGGTTTATATAACAGTAGTAGAAGGTCAAACAATCATTTAAAAGGTCAAACAAAAATTTAAGTTATTAACGGAATAATTTAATTCACAGTAAAAAGCGTGGGGTGCTTTATATTGAATTTTACAATCATTCTATTGGCAACTATCTGAGATAATCTGAATAAAATTATTCTGTTAATAACTTAAATTTAATTATAATTTTATTTTGAGGTGATTAACTATAAATGATTGTGTGACCTTCTACTACTGTTATATCAACCCTTTTTAATTGAAAATTATTCTTTTTTCGACCGTCAATTGAGTACGCCAATCAGCTGCTATATGTAGGGTATTAGTAATAGATTAAATGTATTAATTTAATCTTTTTAAGTTTCAAATTTTCAATACGTATTTAAATGTTATTTTTCAAAGTCGAATTTTATAACATCAAAAATATTCATTCTTTGAAATTTTGTAAAACAAAAAGATTTTGAAATAAACTTAAACCAAAATAAGTTTTCTACTAAAAGAATTTTTAATCGTGAACTACAACTAAGATTGTAAACTACAACTGGCGATCCTGCCTATACACCTAAAATTGTGCTAAAACAAATTAATGTAATTTATTAGTGGGACTAAAATAAGGCAAAAGAACAATTAAAAAAAAACATATATTGAATAGTGTTGTGCAAAATATAAGCAGCATTAAAAAAGCATATTTTAAGAACATCTACAATAACAATATAAATCAGTATTATCACCAACTCCAAAAACTACATTCCTACTGTTGTTGTGGAAACCTTCAAGTCGGTGTTTATTGTCTCGGAATTTGTCACCAGTATCAATTTTTCGTGCTTGTGGTTGAAGTTAATAATTATTTGAAAAGTGTTCTATTGAATTATCACTGTGGAATAGCATCGATCAACTTTTGCTGTTGGCTATTATTTAAAATTGTGTTTTTACAAGAAGACTTCAGTTATTATTAAACTACAATTCGCGTCTTCAATTATTTGTGATGTGTATGACGTCTGCGCTATTTATTTAATTATCTATATATTAATACGCTAACAAAATTTCCATACAATCAATTGACAGGCTGTTTCGCATACTTAGCATACGTAAAATCATATAAAAGTTATATGAATCGATTCGTATTGATCAGCTGCAGTGCATAGGCCAATTTTTGTTAACAAATATTACTCTATTTGTTTATAATTAATAGAAAAAGTTTTTTGTAAATTCGAAAATCTGTGCAACTATCGAAATTGCCATCTGTAGGACGCATTATGTTCACAAACCCCCCTGAGTACATAGCTACAAATGCTCAATTGTCGCGATGCTCAAATGTTTCATCTCTACATATGTATATATTTGTACACGCCAAACGGTGAGAGAACTACTGCTTCGCTCATTTTCAGTTCAAATAAAATATTGTTTCCCATTGTTGCCAATTACCTATATTGGTCTGTACCAAAATCCTTAAAAAATTGTTCTAAAATAATTGTTAGCGCACAAAAAAACTTTAAAGAGAAGTAATAACTTAACCGGCCTATTTTTTATACTCAGTTGAGCAGAGCTCACAGAGTATATTAAGTTTGATTGGATAACGGTTGGTTGTACAGGTATAAAGGAATCGAGATAGATATAGATTTCCATATACATATCAAAATCATCAAGATCGAAAAAAAATGTGATTGAGCCATGTCCGTCCGTCCGTCCGCCCGTTAACATGATAACTTGAGTAAATTTTGAGGTATCTTGATGAAATTTAGTATGTAGGTTCCTGAGCACTCATCTCAGATCACTATTTAAAATGAACGATATTGGACTATAACCACGCCCACTTTTTCTATATCGAAAATTTCGAAACCCGAAAAAGTGCAATAATTCATTACCAAAGACACATAAAGCGATGAAACTTGGTAGGTGAGTTGAACTTATGCCGCAGAACAGAAAATTAGTAAAATTTTGGAAAATGGACGTGGCACCGCCCACTTTAAAAAGAAGGTAATTTAAAAATTTTGCAAGCTGTAATTTGGCAGTCGTTGAAGACATCATGTTGAAATTTGGCAGGAACGTTACTCATATAACTATATGTACGCTTAATAAAAATTAGCAAAATTGGAGAAGGACCACGCCCACTTTTAAAAAAAATTTTTTTAAGTAAAATTTAAAAAAAAAATTTAAAATTTTTTTAAAAATTTAATCTTTACAGTATATAAGTAAATTATGTCAACATTCAACTCCAGTAATGATATGGTGCAACAAAATACAAAAACAAAAGAAAATTTCAAAATGGGCGTGGCTTCGCCCTTTTTCATTTAATTTGTCTAGGATACTTTTAATGCCATAAGTTGAACAAAAATTTACCAATCCTTTTGAAATTTCGTAGAGCAATAGATTTTATGACGTTAACTGTTTTCTGTGAAAATGGGCGAAATCGGTAGAAGCCACGCCCAGTTTTTATACACAGTCTTCCGTCTGTCCTTCCGCATGGCCCTTAACACGATAAATTGAGCAAAAATCGACATATCTTTACTGAACTTAGTTCACGTACTTACCTGAACTCACTTTATCTTGGTAAAAAAAGTGACCGAAATCCGACTATGACCACGCCCACTTTTTCGATACCGAAAATTACGAAAAATGAAAAAAATTCCATAATTCTATACCAAATACGAAAAAAGGGGTGAAACATGGTAATTTGATTGGTTTATTGACGCGAAATATAAATTTAGAAAAACCTTTGTAAAATGGTTGTGACACCTACCATATTAAGTAGAAGAAAATGAAACAGTTCTGCAGGGCGAAATAAAAAACCCTTCAAATCTTGGCAGGTATTACATATATAAATAAATTAGCTGTATCCAACAGATGATGTTCTGGGTCACCCTGGTCCACATTTTGGTCGATATCTGGAAAACGCCTTCACATATACAACTACCACCACTTCCTTTTAAAACTCTCATTAATACCTTTAATTTGATACCAATATCGTACAAACACATTCTAGAGTCACCACTCCCTTTTAAAATACTCATTAACTCCCTTCGTTTGATACCCATATTGTACAAACGCATTTTAGAGTCACCCCTTGTGCACCTTTATGGCGATATCTCGAAAGGGCGACCACCTATACAACTACCACCACTTCCTTTTAAAACCCTCATTAATACCTTTAATTTGATACCCATATCGTACAAACAATTTCTAGGGTCACCCCTGGTCCACCTTTATGGTGATATCTCGAAACGGCGTCCACATATGGAACTAAGGATCACTCCCTTTTAAAATACTCATTAACACCTTTCTTTTGATACCCATATTGTACAAACGTATTCTAGGGTCACCCCTGGTCCACCTTTATGGAGATATCTCGAAACGGCGTCCACCTATGGAACTAAGGCCCACTCCCTTTTAAAATACTCATTAACACCTTTCATTTGAAACCCATATCGTACAAACAAATTCTTGAGTCAACCCTGATCCACCTTTAGGGCGATATCCCTAAATGGCGTCCACCTATAGAACTATGGCCCACTCCCTCATAAAATACTCTTTAATGCCTTTCATTTGATACACATGTCATACAAACACATTCCAGGGTTTCCCTCGGTTCATTATCCTACATGGTTATTTTCCCTTATGTTATCACCATAGCTCTCAACTGTGTATGTAATGTTCGGTTACACCCGAACTTAACCTTCGTTACTTGTTTGGACTTTGTTTCACATATTCTTTGTTTTTCATTTTAGTTGCTTTAAAAAAAATTAAATCAGAAATAATGAGTCAACTTTTGTTCAAACTCACTAAATTTATTTATTTATAACAATTAATTGCAAATTTGACCCAATTGTTTTTTGAATTTCCAGATTTTATGCTCATTTTAGATATAGCACGTCTTATAGTGAACAAAAAATAAATAAATTTGCTACAAAGATATTACATTAAAATTTGTATATTGTCTTTTATGCTAATTTATTTTGATATTTGTTATTTTATTTTATTATATTAGCTTTTATTCACGTTGTATACTAAATCTGCTACAAAGATATTACATTAAAATTTGTATATTGTGTTTTATGCTAATTTATTTTGATATTTCTTATTTTATTTTATTTTATTATATTATCTTTTATTTCAACTTAGTTTATTATTATTTAAATGCAACTTAATTGAATCGGAAAATTTCACGTTGTATATTAAACGAAAAAAACGACCCAAAAACGTTTTCGATTTTAGGTCGAAATATTGCATAGGCTCTATATTACTCTACTATCTATATATTAATACGCTAACAAAATTTCCATACAATCAATTTGACAGGCTGTTTCACATACTTAGCATACGTAAAATCATATAAAAGTTATATGAATCGATTCGTATTGATCAGCCGCAGTGCATAAGCCTATTTTTGTTAACAAATATTACTCTATTTGTTTATAATTAATAGAAAAAGTTTTTTGTAAATTCGAAAATCTGTGCAACTATAGAAAATGCCATCTGTAGGGCGCATTATGTTCACAAACCCCCCTGAGTTTATAGCTCCAAATGCTCAATTGTCGCGTTGCTCAAATGTTTCATCTCTACATATGTATATATTTGTACACGCCAAACGGCGAAAGAACTACTGCTTCGCTCATTTTCAGTTCAAATAAAATATTGTTTCCCATTGTTGCCAATTACCTATATTGGTCTGTACCAAAATCCTTAAAAAATTGTTCTAAAATAATTGTTAGCGCACAAAAAAACTTTAAAGAGAAGTAATAACTTAACCAGCATATTTTTTGGACAAATTTTACTTACACGTAAAAGCATAGGTCTTTATTTCGCAAATTCTTTGTTTTTCATTTTAGTTGCTTTAAAAAAAATGAAATCAGAAATAATGAGTCAACTTTTGTTCAAACTCACTAAATTTATTTATTTATAACAATTAATTGCAAATTTGACCCAATTGTTTTTTGCATTTCCAGATTTTATGCTCATTTTAGATATAGCAAGTCTTATAGTGAACAAAAAATAAATAAATTTTCTACAAAGATATTACATTAAAATTTGTATATTGTCTTTTATGCTAATTTATTTTGATATTTCTTATTTTATTTTATTATATTATCTCTTATTTCAACTTAGTTTATTATTAATTAAATGCATTTTGATTGAATCGGAAAATTTCACGTTGTATATTAAACGAAAAAATAAAGACCCAAAAACGTTTTCGATTTTAGGTCGAAATATTGCATAGGCCCACCCCGCGCTACTCCTACTCCCAATCCCACTCCCACTCCCCCACTCCTTCTACCACTATTGCTACTCCTATCCCCACTCCCACTCCTACCCCCACTCCTATTCCCCTCACACTTCTGCTACTCCTACTCCCAATCCCACCCCCTCCTACTTCTACTCCTACAACTACTACTACTTCTACTCCTACTTCCTCTCCTACCTCCACTGCTAATCCCATGATACTCCTACTCCCACTCTCAATCCCATCCTTTTGCCCCTGACAACACCCACTCCTGCCCACACTACCCCTAATCCTATTTCCCCTCCCACTCTTTTCCATCCCTACTCTCACCCTCATCACCACTCACACTCCTACTGCACCTATTCTGCTCCCACTCCTATCCCCACTCCAATTCCCCTACCACTTCGTGTACTTCTACTCCCACTTACAATCCCACTCCTACCGCCACTCCCACTCCTACTACCATTCCTGCTACTCCTACTCCCACTCACAATCCCACTCCACTCCTACTCCTGTTACCCTCCCAATCCCACTCACATTCCTACCCCCACTCTCACTCCTGATACTCCTATTCCCATTCTTACTACCACTTCTACTCCCATTCCCAATTACACTACAAATTATATCTATATACACATACATTTTTTAATTTTTTTATTTTTTTGATATTTGTACATATACAGGCGCTCCCACTACTGCCCCACCCCTCCTTTATCACCACTTATACTTCTACTCGAACTCCCACCGCCACTCCAACTGCAACTCCTGCTACTCTCACTACCATGCCCACCCCCTGCTACTCCTACTCGCAATCCAACTCCCACTCCTACTAACATTTCTACTACAAATCCTGCTACTCCAACTCCTATTCCTATTCCTACTTCCACTCCTATTTCCCTTCCATACCTGCTACTCCTACTCCCAATCCCATTCCACTCCTGCCACTGCTACTACTGCCCCACTACCTCCTCAATCACACCCCCACTCCCACTCCAACTCCAACTTCTGCTACTCCTATTTCCACTCCCAATCCTACCCCCACCCCACTACTTCTCGCAAACCTACCCCCACTCCCATTCCCACTCCTGCTACTCCTAATCCCAATCCCATCCCCACTAAAACTCCTTTTCCCACTCTCAGACCCACTCGCTGTCCACTCCCAATTTATAATCGGTCAAACTATTTAGGATGCAACCCGATTTATACGTACATACATGAGTTGAATTTTAATTATATCTACTCTAACTTCCACTCCCACCGCCACTCCCACTGCAACTCCTGCTACTCTCACTACCATGCCCATCCCCTGCTCCCAATCCCCCTCCCACTCCCCCACTCCCACTACCACTATTGCTACTCTTATTCCCACTCCCACTCCTACCCCCACTCCTATTCCCCTCCCACTTCTGCTACTCCTATTCCCACCCCCACTCCCATTCCTTTTCCCGTTCCAACTCCTGCTACTCCTACTTCTATTCCTATTCCTACTTCCACTCCTACCCCTGCTCCTTTTCCCAATCCGACTCCTATTCCCACTCTATGATCAGTAAAAGCGTTTATATGGCTGCTCCAACTACTGCCCTCACCCCTTTTCTTTACCCCCACTTCCATTCCTGCTACTACTCTAACTCCCACTCCCCCACTCGCTGTCCCACTCCCACTTCACGATCGGTCAAACCGTTTAGGATACAACCCGGTTTATACCTACATATGGGGTATTCCATCCCATTTCGACCAATTTTGAACCCGACCCCTTTAGAATTGGCTGAAAGTTTTTCTTCTTTTTCTAGCTTACGAAAGACGTTTTTCAGAATTTTTTCGTCCAACTCCAAAAAAAATTATGAATTTTTAAAAAAACACCGTTTTTTTTCAAAATGCTATAACTTTTTCAAAAATTGACCGTTTGGGAACTTTTTTTTTTTTAATTTGTTATTAAATGTACTTTTCGGAAAAAATACAAAAACATTTTTAAAGTTTTTTTTTTTAATTTTTCAGTTTTTCGATATTTTTCGAATTTCGCCATTTTTTTCTCATAAAAGGCTTCAATCAATTCTGCAATCGTCCCCACTAATCCCGGAGTGGGCCGATTTTTTTTTATATTTTTTTTTTATTTAATTGAAAAAAAATTTTTCAACAATAACATTTTTTTTTATCAATTTTGTTTATTTAACAAAAAATGTAAGAAAATGATTTTTAAGTATTCTTTTCTTTATATATATTATGGTAATCTACGATTAAAATGACTCGCTTTCGCTGTCCAGCAACTACATTAGGCCATAGACCATAATATATAAAGAAAAGAATACTTAAAAATCATTTTCTTACATTTTTTTGTTATATAAATAAAATTGATAAAAAAAAAATTTTTCAAATAAAAAAAAATATAAAAAAAATCGGCCCACTCCGGGATTAGTGGGGATGATTGCAGAATTGATTGAAGTTTTTTATGAGAAAAAAATGGCGAAATTCGAAAAACTGAAATTAAAAAAAAAAACTTAAAAATTTTTTTTGTATTTTTTCCGAAAAGTACATTTAAAAACAAATTTAAAAAACAAAAAAGATCCCAACGGTCAATTTTTGAAAAAGTTATAGCATTTTGAAAACAAAAACGGTGTTTTTTTTTTTTAAATTCATAACTTTTTTCGAGTTGGATGAAAAAATTCTGAAAAACGTCTTTCGTAGGCTAGAAAAAGAAGAAAAACTTTCAGCCAATTCTAAAGGGGTCGGGTTCAAAATTGGTCGAATTGGGATGGAAAACCCTATATATGTTGAATTTTAATTATATCTATATACACATGCATTTTTTAAATTTGCTTTATTTAAAATATTTGTACATATGTGGGCGCTCCCACTCCTGCCCCACCCCTAGTTTATCACCACTTATTCTCCTATTCCTTCTCCTAATCCTATTTTCCACTCCCACACCTTTTCCCACTCCACTCCCACCCGCACTCCCGCTACTCTTACTTCTACCTCCACTACTATTCCCCTGCTACTCCCACTACTACCCCCACCCCCACACCAACCCCCCACTTCCTACTACTATTCCAACTCCCACTCCTGCTACTCCCACTCCCAATTCCAATCCTACCCCCTTTATCACCCCCCTCGCCACTGCCACCCCCACTTTTACTCCTTTTCACACTCCCACTTTATGATCGGTTAAAACGTTTATATGGGCGCTACAACTACTGCCACCACCCCTTTCTTTATCCACACTTCCATTCCTACTCCTACTCTAACTACCGGTCAAACCGTTAGGATGCAACCCGGTTTATACCTACATACATAAGTTGAATTTTCATTATATCTATATACACATGCATTTTTTAAGAATATTCCCGCGGTAGGCATTCCTGTAGTAAGAGGCGCCTAAAATCCACAAACCTGCGGGATCAAGGGGTAAAAATTCGTTCCCGCCTGGCTAATACCAGAAGGAGCAATTACCGGATTCATATTCGGCAAAGGATTAACCATGTCCGTAAAACTCCCCTAAACTGTTGGGGAGTAAGTTTTGCTGTTACAATAACAACCAAGGCCGAAGATCCCAGGATCGCCCCCTGTGGGTTAAGGGGCTAAGACTATTCCCGCGGTAGGCATGCCTGTCGTAAGAGGCGACTAAAATCCACGAACCTGCAGGATCAAGGGGTAAAAATTCGTTCCCGCTTGGCTAATACCAGGAGGAGCAAGTACCGGATTCATATTCGGCAAAGGCTTACCCATGTCCGTAAAACTCCCGTAAACAGTTGGGGAGTAATTTTTGCTGTTAAAATAAAAACCCAGGTCGAAGATCCCTGGTTCGTCCCCCTTCGGGTTAAGGGGTTAAGAATATTCCCGCGGTAGGCATGCCTGTCGAAAGAGGCGACTAAAATCCACAAACCTGCGGGATCAAGGGGTAAAAATTCGTTCCCGCCTGGCTAATACCAGAAGGAGCAAGTACTTGATTCATATTCGGCAAAGGATTACCCATGTCCGTAAAACTCCCGTAAAATGTCGGGAGTAAGTTTTGTTGTGATCCCAGGTTCGTCTCCCTGAGGGTTAAGGGGCTCAGAAAATTCCCGCGGCAGGCATGCCTGTCGTAAGAGGCTACGAAAATCCACAGACCCGTAGGTTCAAGGGCCAAAATTCGTTCCCGCCTGCCTAATACAAGAAGGTGCAAGTATCGGATCGTACCAGATTCGTATTAGGTAAAGGCCTACCTTCGGGGAGTAATTTTTGTTGTTACAGGAACAACATCCCAGATTCGTATCCTAGGGCAAGTAAAAAGGCCTTAGAAGATGTTTATTATTATGTTTTCAAATAACTTGAATGCATTACCAAGAAAGGAATTTTTCATATATGCATTACTAAAAACTGAAGCATGTAAAAATTTTCACTACCTTTGCAGATTAGGCTCCATTACAGAACTGTGTTTTTCGACAATTATTACCGGATTCTGTGAAATTATTTTCATGATCATTTCTGAAATATTTTCATGGGCATTTTGAAATTAATTTTGTTTTTAATTTATTTGTAGTCATATATAATGCCACGACTTACAAGCAGAAGAGACAGGGATATTAATAGGGAGAGACGTCCTAATGTTAACACATCTCTCGCATTGGTTGATAGTTTTAAAGGTGCATTGACGTCATAATTTTATTAGCTTGGATATTGGAAATATGGATTTACGTTATGAGCATTGTAATGCAATACATTTCGAGAAATAAATTACTGCAAGAAGCAGAAACTCCTTTTCGTTGTGTTGTCAAAACTGAAAAGTAACTTTGGCACCGTTAACACAAAATCAGTGTTTCAATAATTTAGATGAGGGTTTACGCTCCAATAACCTGGTTTTAAGGCGGAGATCAACAAATTACTTTGAAACAAGTAAGGAAGGCTAAGTTCGGGTGTAACCGAACATTACATACTCAGTTGAGAGCTGTGGAGACAAAGTAAGGGAAAATCACCATGTTGTAAAAAGAACCTAGGGTAACCCTGAAATGTGTTTGTATGACATGTGTATCAAATGGAAGGTATTAAAGAGTATTTTAAAGGAAGTAGGCCATAGTTCTATAGATGAACGCCATTTAGGGATATCGCCATAAAGGTGGACCAGGCCTGACTCTAGATTTGTTTGTACGATATGGGTATCAAATGAAATGTGTTAATTATAATTTTAAAAGGGAGTGGGCCTAAGTTCTATATGTGGACGCCTTTTCGAGATATCGCCATAAAGGTGGACCAGGGGTGACTCTAGAATTTATTTTGTACGATATGGGTATCAAATGAAAGGTATTAATGAGTATTTTAAAAGGGTGCGGGCCAAGTTCTATAGATGGACGCCTTTTCGAGATATCGCCATAAAGATGGACCATGGGTGGCTCTAGAATTTGTTTGTACGATATGAGTATCAAATGAAAGGTGTTAGTGAGTATTTTAAGAGGGCGTGGGCCTTAGTTCTATATGTGGACGCCTTTTCGAGATATCGCCATAAAGGTGGACCAGGGGTGACTATAGAATTTGTTTGTACTATATGGGTATCAAATGAAAGGTGTTAATGAGTGTTTTAAAAGGGAGTGGGCCTTAGTTCTATAGGTGGATGCCTTTTCGAGATATCGTTATAAAAGTGGACCACGGTTGACTCTAGAATTTGTTTGTACGATATGAGTATCAAATGAAAGGTGTTAGTGAGTATTTTAAGAGGGCGTGGGCCTTAGTTCTATATGTGGACGCCCTTTCGAGGTATCACCATAAAGGTGGACCAGGGGTGACTATAGAATTTGTTTGTACTATATGGGTATCAAATAAAAGGTGTTAATGAGTATTTTAAAAGGGAGTGGGCCTTAGTTCTATAGGTGGACGCCTTTTCGCAATATCGTTATAAAAGTGGACCACGGTTGACTCTAGAATGCGTCTGTACAATATGGGTATCAAAAGAAAGGTGTTAATAAGTGTTTTAAAAGGGAGTGGGCCTTAGTTGTATGGGTGGACGCCTTTTCGGGATATCGCCATAAAAGTGGACCAGGGGTGACTCTAGAATGCGTTTGTACAATATGGGTATCAAATGAAAGGTGTTAATGAATATTTTAAAAGGGCATGGGCCTTAGTTCTATAGGTGGACACCTTTTCGAGATATCGCCATAAAGGTGGACCAGGGGTGACTCTAGAATCTGTTTGTACGATATGGGTATCAAATTAAAGGTGTTAATGAGTATTTTAAAAGTGCGTGGGCCTTAGTTCTATAGGTGGACGCCTTTTCAATATATCGCCATAAAGGTGGACCAGGGGTGACTCTAGAATTTGTTTGTACGATATGGGTATCAAATGAAAGGTGTTAATGAGTATTTTAAAAGGGAGTGGGCCTTAGTTCTATAGGTGGATGCCTTTTCGGGATATCGCCATAAAGGTGGGCCAAGGGTGACTTTGGAATTTGTTTGTACGATATGGGTATCAAATGAAAGGTGTTAATGAGTATTTTAAAAGGGAGTGGGCCTTAGTTCTATAGGTGGATGCCTTTTTGAGATATCGCCATAAAGGTGGACCAGGGGTGACTCTAGAATTTGTTTGTACAATATGGGTATCAAATGAAAGGTGTTAATGAGTATTTTAAAAGGGAGTGGGCCTTAGTTCTACAGGTGGACGCCTTTTCGAGATATCGCCATAAAGGTGGACCAGGGGTGACTCTAGAATTTGTTTGTACGATATGGGTATCAAATGAAAGGTGTTAATGAGTATTTTAAAAGGGCGTGGGCCTTAGTTCTATAGGTGGACGCCTTTTCAAGATATCGCCATAAAGGTGGACCAGGGGTGACTCTAGAATTTGTTTGTACGATATGGGTATCAAATGAAAGGTGTTAATGAGTATTTTAAAAGGGAGTGGGCCTCAGTTCTATAGGTGGATGCCTTTTCGAGATATCGCCATAAAGGTGGACCCGGGGTGACTCTAGAATGTGTTTGTACGATATGGGTATCAAATTAAAGGTATTAATGAGGGTTTTAAAAGGGAGTGGCCCTTAGTGGTATATGTGAAGGCGTTTTCGAGGTATCGACCAAAATGTGGACCAGGGTGATCCAGAACATCATCTGTCGGGTACCGCTAATTTATTTATATATGTAATACCACGAACAGTATTCCTTCCAAGATTCCAAGGGCTTTTGATTTCGCCCTGCAAAACTTTTTCATTTTCTTCTACTTAATATGGTAGGTGTCCCACCCATTTTACCAAGTTTTTTCTAAACTTATATTTTGCGTCAATAGACCAATACAATTACCATGTATATTGGAACGATTTTCCGTCATCCCTTGTCAAATTTGGTTTTGAGACAAACCGGTTTCGGCGTTGTGCCATCATCAGTGTCGATTTTCGTTCTGATCTGTTGTTGTCATTTGTCCTGTATTTATAGTTCGTAGGTATATGAGCAGGTATTGTCAAATAGATGCTTGTGTATATTTAGTTATTTGTATGTGCTGTGTGTTCATTCAGAACCGAGGGTGGTTTACTAATCGATTTGTGTGGCTGACTGGGGTAGGTAGAAATCTGTGATTTTAGGCGTTTGACCTTCTTTGTCGGTTTTTTGTTTTGGTGTGTTAATTGTTTTGTGTTTATTTGTTGTTGTGCGTTTGTCTCTTGTACCTGTGTGATTAAGTTGTTTCCTGTAAACAAGTTTTAAAGGCTCGAATATTGTGTCAGAAATGGTGTTTATCTGTTCGTTTATTATTCTACCGTCGAATGTTTTCTGTTTGTAGATTTCCATGTTTTCGAGTACGTTGAGACGTCAGCCCATTTCTTGTATGTGAAGAACCCTAACTGTTTTATTGATGTTTGCTGGGGAACATTCATTCTCGACCATGTGATTCGCGAAGTTAGACTCGGGTATAATTTTTGGATTCCGTATTTTTTTGTTGTAATCTCTAATATGTTCTCTGAACCTCGTTCTTATTTGCCGTCCTGTTTGTCCTATGTAACTATGCTGGCACCGCAGGTAAGCTTGTATACGCCGTGGCTGCTAAACGGATCCTCTGAGTTAATGTTAGTTCTTAGTTTTCGCCCTAGATTGTTCGATGTTTTGAATGCTGTGTTAATGTTGTATTTTTTAAAGAAATTTGCCAATTTATATGTTGCTTTTCCAGTATATGTCATAGTCGTCCAGCTATTATTTTCTTTTTCATTATTTCTTTTTGGTTCTCCATTTGTCCTTCTGAGCTTATCTACTAGTGCTTTTTTATATCCGTTGTTTGCAGCGATATTATATATGACCTCAAGTTCTCTCTTATATGCCTCTTGTGTAAGAGGTGTTCTTTCAAGTCTATGTACCAAGTGCCTTAATGCTGCATTTTTATGATCTTGAGGGTGATTTGAGGTATTGTGTATTATTGTGTCTGTGGCCGTTGACTTTCTATATATGTTATAGTTAAATTTTTCGCTTCTTTATCAATATTTATCGTGAGGTCTAGATAGTTGATTCCTCCGTCTTTTTCGGTTTCCATTGTAAATTTTATATTGCCGTGCTGTTTGTTGAGGTACTCCAGTACGAGCTCTTCGTTATTAGTAGTTAAAACGCATATTATGTCATCCACGTATCTAGCATAAAATGACACGCCTAATTTGGACTTCAGCTCCTGTATGTACTTTTCTTCCAGATTTTGCATGAACACTTCCATAAGAATTGCTGATGTGGGGCTTCCCATTCCAAGACCGTTTGTTTGTCTATATATTTTATTGTTGAATTTAAAATAGTTTTGACGTAAAGTGGTTCTTAGCGTATTTGTGATTTGCATACTTTTCACTTTGTTTTTTGTGCTATGAACTATTGTTGAGCTAATTATGTCCAAAGTCTCCGATAGTGGTATAGATGGGTATAGATCTTTTATGTCAAAAGATACCAATTTGCTGTTTCTTGTTAGCTCTACGGTCTCGAGTCTCTCTATTAGTTCTGTTGTGTTAGCTATTGCATATTCGTTCCTTAGCTCCAGAGTGTCTATCAATATCGTTTTTAAATATTTGGACAGTTTGTAACATGGTGCCGATTTAAAATTAATGATGGGCCTCATTGGCGTGTCCGGCTTGTGGATTTTTGGTAGCGCAACCAGTGGAGGAGCCGAAGGGTTCATTTGAACCAATCTATGTGCCATGTTAGAATCTACTATATTTGTTGCATTTTTTTTAGCAACTTTGATTTGTTTTTGGTATTCATCTGTGGGATCCTCTCTCATTCTACGACATTTCATTTCCTCTATGAGATCCTCGGTTTTGGATATATATTGCTCTTTTTCGATTAGCACAGTGGTGTTTCCTTTGTCCGCTTTCGTTGTGACAATATTGTTTTTCCTTAGTTTATGCCGTAGATTCTTTATTGTTTTCTCCTCTGTATTCAGTTTTTGTCCTTCCTGTGCTTTCACCTCCTTTCTTATGGTTTCCCTGCACATGTGTCTTGTGTGCTCCTGTTCTTCCTGTGGTATCAATGATATTGCGATCTCCGCATCTACAATCGCTTGCTCTGTTTTTCTTACTGTATTCTGGTCCATGATATTGTGCTTCAGGCCCTTTTCGAGAAGTTGTGCCTCTTCCTTGGTAATGGCCACTGTTGTGAGGTTAACGAACTTGTCATGAAACGGTGAGTGTTTTGGTTTTGGTTACCCTCTCGTCGTCCTGCCAGCTTGTCCAATTTTCGATTCAGCGACCTGTATTTTTGTTGTAGTTCCTGATCGACCTCTGTCTTAATGCGGTCGAAGCATTCCATTAATACAGTCGTAGGTAGTTGTTCTGCCAATCTTAAATGGATAGATAATAACTCGGCATTTATCTCATCCTTCTTCGAGTATAAGCTTTCCAACTCATATTTTAAAAAATCCTTTTCCGCTTTTCTAACTGTTTTCCTGCTAGATTTGGTATTTGCCTTTATTGTTATTTTTGCGCATTTCGGAGTAACATTCAATTCCAGGCATTGTTTGTTGAACCAAATGCTCGCCTTTGCTTTATATATTTTCAGTAGGCGTCGCTTGTAAATTGTTAGTAGTCCGTTCGCGTTCGCGTTCAAGTTAAAAGCCTGACAAGCAGTAACTGACTTATCTTGTTTGATTGATTTTCCGACAGGGTGGATAAATGATGTATATTGGAACGATTTTCCGTCATCCCTTGTCAAATTTGGTTTTGAGACAAACCGGTTTCGGCGTTGTGCCATCATCAGTGTCGATTTTCGTTCTGATCTGTTGTTGTCATTTGTCCTGTATTTATAGTTCGTAGGTATATGAGCAGGTATTGTCAAATTGATGCTTGTGTATATTTAGTTATGTGTATGTGCTGTGTGTTCGTTCAGAACCGAGGGTGGTTACCAAATACAATTACCATGTTTCATCCCTTTTTTCGTATTTGGTATATAATTATGGCATTTTTTTAATTTTTCGTAATTTTCGATATCGAAAAAGTGGGCGTGTTCATAGTCGGATTTCGGCCATGTTTTACACCAATACAAAGTGAGTTCAGATAAGTACGTGAACTGAGTTTAGTAAAGATATATCGATTTTTGCTCAAGTTATCGTGTTAACGGCCGAGCGGAAGGACAGACGGTCGACTGTGTATAAAAACTGGGCGTGGCTTCAACCGATTTCGCCCTTTTTCACTAAAAACAGTTATCGTCCTAGAATCTAAGCCGCTACCAAATTTCACAAGGATTGGTAAATTTTTGTTCGACTTATGGCATTAAAATTATCCTAGACAAATTAAATGAAAAAGGGCGGGGCCACGCCCATTTTGAAATTTTCTTCTGTTTTTGTATTTTGTTGCACCATATGATTACTGGAGTTGAATGTTGACATAATTTACTTATATACTGTAAAGATATTAACTTTTCTTTTAAAATTTTAATTTAAAAAAAAAAAAATTTTAAAAAGTGGGCGTGGTCGTTCTCAAATTTTGCTAATTTTTATTAAGCAGACATATAGTAATAAGGGTAACGTTCCTGCCAACTTTCATCATAACATCTTCAACGACTGCCAAATTACAGCTTGCAAAACTTCTAAATTACCTTCTTTTAAAAGTGGGCGGTGCCACGCCCATTGTCCAAAATTTCGCTAGTTTACTATTCTGCGTCATAAGTTCAACTCACCTACCAAGTTTCATCACTTAATCCGTATTTGGTAATGAATTATCGCACTTTTTCGATTTTTCGAAATTTTCGATATCGAAAAAGTGGACGTGGTTATTGTCCAATATCGTTCGTTTTAAATAGCGATCTGAGATGAGTGCCCAGGAACCTACATACCAAATTTCATCAAGATACCTCGAAATTTACTCAAGTTATCGTGTTAACGGACAGACGGACGGACGGACATGGCTCAATCGAACTTTTTTTCGATACTAATGATTTTGATATATGGAAGTCTATATCTATCTCGATTTCTTTATACCTGTACAACCAACCGTTATCCAATCAAAGTTAATATACTCTGTGAAATCTGCTCAACTGAGTATAAATATACGTAGTTTCAATTCATCTTTTGCGATGGTTAGTTCTGAAGCGGAAATAGCAGAGAATGTTACGCAAGGTGCTTATTATTTTAAAATTCACAATATCTTTTATCATAGAGCTGGCCCTTTAACGCATGAGCAAAATGCTAGGTCGAATCCCTGCTATGCTCAGTTATATTTCTATGATGTTGATTGATACCGCAAATACTTTTAGACTGAGAGAACCAACAAATGCATTATGCGATAGAGGCTTGATGACAGAAATATCTGCCCAATTGAATCAAGTTAACCCTTTTGTTCGGTCTTTTATTTCCATGAAAGAACACTGTAGTAGACACGAAATTATATATAAGGAAATGAGTTTACTCATTACGGTTAATCGTGAGATGCCGAATATAGAGATGGGTAGATTTAATGATGCTCTTGCAACAGATGTGGCCGCGATATTTAGTACAACAGATGGTGAACCTCCATTTGATAGAAGAATGGTATCATTTTATAAAAGGAGTGGTACGGTAAAGAATATTTCTGTTTTAGATTCATCAAGAAAACCTGAGGTGTGATGTTTTGTATAACATAACAGATTATCTGATTACAAATCCTCATAATAATGGACATGAAAATATTGGAAGAAGAATTATTGTGCCATATTCATTCACCGGCTTTCCCAGAAACATGTACCAAAACTATTTGGACGCTATGAATATAGTCCGTTATTTTGGTAAACGATCTCTGTTTATTACAATGACATGCAATCCAAATTGGCCAGAAATTACCAGGAGTGTTGATTTCAATGAAACACCAAATTATCGCCCAGAAATTATAGTGCGAGTGTTCAGTGCGAAATTAAATGATTTAATAAGCACAATAACTACAAAAAAGTTTTTGGTACTGTTGCTGCTTATATTTATACAATAGAATTTCAAAAGAGAAGTTTGCCTCAAGCGCACATATTGCTAACATTAGATGAAAGGATAAACTTGAAGGTGTTAGTGATATAGACAAAGCCGCATGTGCGGAAATTCCTAACTAACATTAGATGAAAGGGATAAACTTGAAGGTGTTAGTGATATAGACAAAGCCGTATGTGCGGAAATTCCAGACATTGAAATAAACCCAAAATTGCATGAATACGTTTCGAAACATATGATGCATGGGCTATGTGGTGCTTTGAATGTTAACGCAGTTTGCATGAGAAATGGTAATTCTTCCAAGAGTTTTCCCAAAAACTTTTGCGAGTCCACACGAGAAGAGGTGAATGGGTTTCCAATGTATACAAGACGTGGTAATGGTGTTAGTGTTAATATTCGTGGTGCGTCTCGTGATAACCGTTATGTTGTACCATATAATCCATATCTGCTTGCCAAATTTAATTGCCACATTAATGTTGAGGTTTGCTCAACGGTTAAAAGTGTGAAATACATTTATAAATATGTATATAAAGGATATGACAGTGCAACTGTCAGGTTAGCTACTGAACACGTTAATGCTGGTGAAGTAGACAATTGTTTTTCTCTTTTGAAATTATTTAAAACTATTGTTTTTGAGCATACAACACTTTTGAAAAACATAAAAACATTGAACATTTATGGACAGTAAATCAATACCATCTTAACGCTATGGTAATCTCGTCAATACTAAAAGCTATTTTCTTAAACACGTAATGTAAGCAGATGCTATATTGTCTGTATCTTCTTTCTTGTTAATCGTCTTTTCTCTTCTTTTCATGATTCTCAGGCTTTCTAAAGTGTATCTTGTTGTTTCTTTCCGTTCCCTGTCAATAATCTTCGCATTAGTAAAGTCAGCTGAGTGTCCACTTGATATTATGTGTTGTGATAACGCTGTACTGTTCTTTTGTTTTCTTATATCCGCTTCCTGTTCGTCGCTTCATGGACGCTTTGTTGTGCCAATATATAATTTGCCGCATTCGTCGTTTGGTTTTCCTTTGCAAGTAATTTCGTAAATGACGTTGTTTTGTTGATGGAGATCTACAGGACACTTTGTTTTTGTAAATATCATTGACAAAGTGCGGTTTGACTTATTGCAAGTGATGTGTTTGTTGTTTTTATTATGCTGTGATCAATATTTTCGGTAAGTTTAGGTATGTATGTGACGCTGTAAAACTTATTCGCTGCTTTCGTTTCTAAATTTGTTCTTTTGTTAGGTTGGTTGCTGGATTTCATGATTTCTTGGTTTATTAGCTATCGTATTAAATTATTAGGATAATTGTTTCTGCTTAAAATATTATACATTTTTTGTATATTGGCATTATGAAAAGTTTTGTGGCTTAAGGTCAAAATTTTATGTATGAAATTTTTTGCTGTATTAATCTTATATTTGGTCGGCTGCGAGGAAAGGTAGTTTATTAAACGGTTTTATTTAGCTTGAGTCGACAGGCAGGCCGCACGGCCGTTGTGAACGAATCTTGTAATTGAAATTTAAGTAACTTCCCGATAAGCTACAAGCTTGAAACCTGGAATATAGTTCATAACCCGATGACAATGCAATAATAAGAAAAAATCGCCGCTAGGTGGCGCAAGGATCGAGATATTCGCAAAATACGCATTTGTGGTTCGATTTGGCTCATATTTGGAATAGATAATACATGCAAGAACAGAAATCGACCTGTGAAAAAAATCGCCGCTAGGTGGCGCATGGATCGAGATATTCGCAAAATTCGCATTTGTGGTCCGATTTGGGTCATACTTGGAACACATAATACATGCAAGAACAGAAATCGACCTGTGAAAAAAGTCGCCGCTAGATGGCGCATGGATCCAGATATTCACAAAAATCGTATTTGTGGTCCGATTTGGATCATATTTGGAACACATAATACATGCAAGAATAAAAAGAGACTTATGAAAAAAATCGCCGCTAGGTGGCACAAGGATCGAGATATTCACAAAAATCGTATTTGTGGTCCGACTTGGCTCATGCTTGGAACACATAATACATACAAGAATAATGTAATGTATTTATTTATTACGGCTTTCCTAAGCCTAACTTAAATCTTTTTTACATGTTTATAATTGTCTTCTGTACTATGTAATCTAGAATAGTTACATCTATGTCCTACCTTGGAGTACTATGGATGGGAGACTTCCAGATCATGCGAACAAAGTGGTGTGCTTGTGTAGTATGTAGGCATTTTACGCATGTTAGTAAAGCGCGAAGGCAACATCTGCACGGCGATGCACTGAGTTAATCGAGTGATGCGTTTCAGTATGTGCTTCGGCAACCTTTTTTGTATGCGTACAAGAGCTTGAAAGTCTTGGCGCTACATAGCAGTATAGTTTCGCTGCACTTCTATCGATGCTATGGAAGCCCGCCTGTCCAGCACTAAATTGGTAGTGTTCTGCAATAATTGTACAATTTTTGTTTAAATTTATTGGAATGACATGATTTAATATCATTCGGTAGTTCATTATAGGATTTAAGACCTTTATAATACAGATTACATTTGTCTGATTCAGTTTTATAAGCCGGCAGATTAAAATAATTTTTATTACGAGTATTTACAGAGTGCATATCTTTTACATATTTTTTATTAGTCCTCAAATACGCAGGCAAAGTTCCTTCTATTATGTTTTTAATAAATTTTATGGTATAATAAAAAAGTTGCTGTCTAATGCTAAGCCAATTAAGAGAGCAAAGCATGTCTCTGATAGGTGTATCATACCGTCTTTTGGGAATGAATCTCATAGCTCGGTTCTGTTGCTTTTGTAGCTTGTATATCTGACTATCTCGCAAGATGAAAAATATGGTTGGGCAATAAATAAAATGAGGTTCGATTATAGATCTGTAGACGATGATTTTATACCTTCTATTTAAATATTTGCAGGTTCGTTGTGTTAAATATAACTTTTTCGCTATTTTTCCTACCGTATAATCCACGTGCTCGTTGAAATTCAGCTTATCATCTATTTTTATTCCCAAGTATTTTATGGTGCTGACTTTTTCAATTAGTTCGTTATTTATATTTAAGTTTTGTAGCTCACTGTTTTGAATTGGGGGAAAATATTTTTAACTTTTGGTATAATACACCAGATGTTCTTGTTTAATGTTCTGTTGTAACTTATTGAGTATTCAATTGTTTCATTTATATATATTAGCACACCGCATGTGTGCCTGCTGTGGGAATCGCACCGTACAAGTTTATATGTTTGTATCTGTAGCTATTGATTCGTTATTTCTTCAGTCGAACAAGTCTCCGAACAAAATATTAAATGTGGTTTATGTACATCTATCAGACGCTCCAGTTCAGCTTTATTGGCGACGATACTGCTAATATTTAAATATATACAACTTAGCTCCTCTGGTATTCGTTTCTAAACTCGTGCCTTATTTCTTGGCTGCGAATATTTTTATACGCAGGACAATCTTTGCTGAAAAAGTAATGGCTACCATCGACGTCAATAACCTTTTTTTGAACAAGTTCGCTACAGCTTGCACATTTAACAATGTTAGGTGTGCACTATTTGCTATCATGGGGTCCAGCACATTTGCTGCAAGCTACTTTATTCGTGCACTCAGCTGCTTTGTGCTTATATCCCAGACATTTAAAACACCTCAAAACACTTATATGCTTGTAAGCGACGCAAGTATCCTACTCTATATATAGTTTCTTTTGTTGCAACACATTATCGAATGTTACGGCATCTGTTTCAACGAACGCAATGTAGCTAACTTCTCTACGATTGGTATTTTCATACAGTTTTAACACTTTAAAATCCTTTCCGTTACATGAGTAATTTTGCTTAGTTAAGCATTCTACCAAACGCTCATTGCTAACATTTTCAGTTAAACCAACAATTTTTTTTCTTTTTTATTTCATCCTTATTTTTTGTTTTCTCTGCTTCGTAATCGTTTCCAATACCTTCACTTACCTTTAGCTGGACGTTTTCACAGGCGTCTTTATTTTTACATTCTACAATAATGGCGCCACTATTTACTTCTTTAACAAATTAATAAGGCCTTCGGTAGGTTCGACAACTTTTTTTAGAGCTTCCTTGGTTTCCTTAGCTTTTTTTCCCTTCTTTTTCGGTTTAATTACAATTTTATTCTCATTTACTGAAGCGACCTGAGCATAAGATAGTTTTACTGGCTGATCATTTGCCACGCGTAAATCGTTAAGCAATTCATTGCTCTTTTTTAATTCATTAGATAAATCTTTTACTATCTCATTCTTCATTGCAATCAATTTTACTTCTATGTTATGCTCTAAAAGGTAGTTGAAGTCCGTAATAATGCTACTTTTAATCTGGGAGAATTTATTACAAAATATCTGCTCGACTATCTGTTTAATATCAACGGATTTCATTTTTGTTTCTTCACATTTATTAATCAAATGTTTGATTTCCATAAATTTAGTATTGGTATCCGATAATGCACATACATTACAGAACCATTTCATGTTCATATTATTTTCTATTATCTTTTTTTCATTTCTTTTAATATTACTGCGTTTCAAGCAGAAACTATAGCCACACCCACCAGAGCATGCTACTATGTCATCTACCTGAAGCAGTTCGCAGTACATTCTTTGCACTCTGCTGGCATTTTAAATGTATATCTTTACAAGAAAATGTAAAAGATATGCAACTTTACATGGAAACTTTGTGATACACAACTTCAAATATTCCCAAGACTGGTTTGAAAAAATAAACTAAAAAAAATGTATAAATATATATTTATCTACCGTGATGGCAGCCCTGTTTTAGGCTGACACTTTTCACTCTTTTATGTCTTCCACTTGCCCTTTCTATCATTCACCTTTGTAAACAAATTCAGTGCTTATCGGGCGCTGATTTTTCGCGCTAAGTTAATGATAGCAAAGAAGAGTCAAAAACACAAAATAAAGAGCACAAATAGTAGCGACAGTATAGCAACAAAGCGGCTTGACAGGTTGTTGATGTTCTCACCCGTACTCAGCGTATCAACAGGCGTTTGTGTGAAAGTGTGCTTGGCGATGTTTGCAGCGCGCCGACTGCGGTAATGGCAGCAGAGCAGATAGCTTTTGCAAATTACTAACCACCTAAATACTCCACTCTTCCAAACTATGTTTTTAGATTTGTACACCTGAATACAGCTTCCCGCACCTGTTGTTAGATGTTGTACGTTTTTTAGCGCTTTTGTATGTTGTTTACTATTTTTTTGTTTAATAAAAACACGGAGCACGTACCAAAACGACCGTCTTGTTCTTCTCTTCTCGCCAGCGGCCTATCAAAAAAATCGCCGCTAGGTGGCGCAAGGATCGAGATATTCACAAAAATCGTATCTGTGGTTCGATTTGATTTGGTCCATATTTGGAACACATAATACATACATGAAGGAAAAGTGACCTATGATGCCCGATTTGGCTCATATTTGGATCAAATATTGCATGCAGTCCAGTAGAAGTGACATCAAAATATATTGGAGTTGGAGGAGGGACAAGCATATGTGGCGCAGAGTCGAGTAAAGTTTTTGCAAGGATTATGTATTGAGGACTTAAGTTGTAACAAATTGTCAGGAAAGAGTCCTTGTAATAATGAGTCACTAAATGAACTAAATAGAATGAGAAATAATAGGCAATTAAATAAGGACTAAAAACTTGAAAATAAAGTAATTAAAAAACCATTTTAAGTTAAGCGGTTTTATTTAAAACAATACTTACATGAAATAATAATACGAAAAGCTAGAAAATAATTAGGTAGGTCCTAGGTACTAGTCATCACACTCCTTATCAATCTAGGGCGTTGATCAGACAATTAAATAAAAGCGTTGGACGCGTCATATTTCTATTCATAGTCATAAGTAAAACCAACTGAACCTTAATCAGGTTATGCTACGCCTCACATTTTTAGAAATTTCACGCTCCCAACGCTTTTATTTAATTGTCTGATCAACGCGCTAGATTGGTAAGGAGTGTGATGACTAGTACCTAGGACCTACCTAATTATTTTCTAGCTTTTCGTATTATTATTATTTCATGTAAGTATTGTTTTCAATAAAACCGTTTAACTTAAAAATTTTTTTTTAATTATTTTATTAAGCGTCCAGAAGAGGTAGGTTTTGAATACCAGTCAAGAAAAAGGTTGTGTTCCTCCCTATGGATGCAGACACCAAGAAAAGGTATTTTGGAGTTGGCTTCCATTTCCATTGTAAATTGCAGTTTTTTGTGATATTTATTCAGAATATCTAGAATAATGTTCGCGTCGGTACGTTTAATTATAGCCAAGAGATCGTCCACATATTTACATATAAATTTTATGTCTATGTCAAATCGTTGCTTAAGTTCCAAAATAGCATTGTCAAGTAAGTCATCTATAACAATGTCAGCGATTGTAGGTGAAATTGGATTGCCCATAGACACTCCAAACGTTTGCGTATAAAGCTTATTATCAAACATAAAATAATTATTATCTTTAAGGCAGAAATCTAATATCTCCTGGATTTCGGCTTTGAAATATTGGTTTTTTCTTTTATTTGGTTCCATTTTCCTAGAATTAATTTCGAGGCTAACATTGTTGGTATGTTGGTGAACAATGAAACGACATCAAAGCACACTAGAACTTCATCATCACATATCCTTATATTGGCTAATCTATATTTTAGGTTGAACGAATTCTTAACATTGTATTTTTCCGATATTAAAGCTTGTATAATATCTCCAACGTACTTTGACAATTTGCAGCAGGGGACTATTACTTTCATTTGATTCTGGAGAAAATTATGCTAGCTGCAGAAGTTAACAGCTCTGAAAAAATAATCTATAAACGCATGCAATTAGTGGCTTACGACATTGACATCATGGGCCTAAACACCCGCGCCGTAGGCTCTGCTTACTCCAAACTGGAAAAGAAGCGGAAAAGATGGGTTTCATGTTGAATAAGAACAAAATACAGTACCTGCTGTCATCAGCAAAAGAGTCGGCGCATTTGCGTTGGAATTCATCGTACCCGTCCTGCTATATGGTACTGAAGCATGTACCATGACAACATCAGATGATGTGCTCTGAGGGTGCTTTGGAGAATATTTCTTTGAAAGATTTACGGACCTCTACGCGTTGGCGAGGGCGAGTACCGAAGAAAATGAGCTTTACACAAACATCAACATAGTTCAGCGAATTAAAACACAGTGGCTATGCTGGCTAGGCCAACTTTTACGAATGAAAAATGATCATTGTATAGTTTTCGTTGAATTTTTTCGTAGGCTAATCCAATCTAACCACTGCTTAGTGCAAATGAAACATTCCACTATTTTTCCCGACTTTAACTTTTTTAGCATCTTCAGGGGCATTTCCATTTTGATCGCTGGTGAAGAAAGAAATTACAAATATAAATTTTAATTTAAAGGCCATAACAAACATATCTACTTGGTAATCCCAAACATTCACGTAGACACATACATAGATACATATAACATAGTCAATTGACTCACAATATATAATTCACATAATGTGACCGGCATTTCATCTTTCAGCTCAAAGAAACGACAAATTTGTGTATCGGATAGATTTAACTTACTTAGGTGATATCGTATCTTCGCGATGGATACACATCTTGCCGCGATGCGAGGGCTTAGTCGCTAACCAAGGGAATATGCTACCCAGTAAGATGCAGGTTCATATGGATCTCCATGACTGCGGTGGCCTAGAACTAGGGTGAGCGATGACCAAGATCTGCCCCTACCAATCCAGGTTGTTTTGCGGCACCGCGCCCATTGGATGCTTGCAGCCGGGAGGTTAGTCTGGCTGTATTTGTACGGAGCCTCTCTGACACCGGGCCGCCTCAGAGAGTAGAAATGGTCTTACCGCGGTAAGGGGCTCTGCCGCGGCTGACGACACTTTTTCCCCTTTCCAATAATTTGACCCTAAGCTGGCCTCGTCTAGCAATGGGTCGTACGAACAAGATGAATAACGACAAAAAGCAACAAGTAAGGAAGGCTAAGTTTGGGTGTAACCGAACATTACATACTCAGCTGACAGATTAGCTGCGTTGGTTTCGTATATGGTTTATAAGTGGAGTTTGATTCCATATCACATACGTTTGGAAATATCGACCAAATTGTAGACCAAGGGTGACGTTTTTGGAATAAGTTTCCTTTATCCTTTGTCAAATAAGGCAAAATATTCATGTAGGAAAATGAACCTAGGGTAACCCTGGAATGCGTTGGTATGACATGCGTTGTGGTAGTTGTTGTAGCAGTGCTTCGCCCTTCCAATAGGCGCAACCCATTACAAATTGTCATCAATACCCTCTAACGGGAGTTTAAGGAAACTTGCTGTTTCAACAGGGGTGGACCATATTGAGAGGGGTGTTAGAGGCGTTGCTTCCACAATACAATTGAAGAGATGGTTGGTGTCATGTGGGGACACGTTACAAGCAGGACATATGCTTTGTATGTCGGGGTTGATTCTGGATAGGTAAGAGTTTAACCTGTTACAGTATCCAGATCGAAGATGAGCTAGAGTGACACGAGACTTACGGAATTACCTTTTTGTGAGGTACTCCAATTTATATGCTTCAGCACAGTTGTTTAGGCCAACAGCCTAAACTCTAAACATAAAAGGTCGCCCTCGCATTTTTTCTTATATTGGTCAACAGTGCCAGTCAAAGTGTTTATGCTAACCATACAAATGAACATCGCTGGAATAAATAAACAGTTTGACTGGCAAGCGGTATTGGCCTGTTATATATTTTTTAATTCACTTGTTTTCTTCCCGCCGAAGTTCCAGATTCACCAACCAAATTGTACAGCGACCATCATAAGCGCCCTTTTTGCGAATCAAAAGGTACACAGTGTTTAAATATTATTAAAGCGACCATATCCAGACAAATAATAGTACTTGGTATTTTGGAGTGGTAAGGATTTATTTGTGGCAATAACAACACAGAAATTTGGCTACCAAAATTTATAAACTATTGAGTTTGCGACCAATAACACCTACAACTTCATAGCGATTTCATCAGTTTGAAACATCTACAAATATAAGGTACGTGATTATTTTCAGTGAGCACATTATAATAAAATTAGTGAAAGTCCGCGAGTGATTTGTGAAACAAAAATTAAACATTAAATTTGTACAAATAGCCCTTTGGACCATCAGATATTACTTGTCACCAACGGTAAGAATATTTGACACGGCTTAAGGATCTTCAGTGTCGCACCAACGCACACACACATTTGTACAAAACAGTGTTTGTGGTTTAAATACAAGAACAGTTGCAAGCAAATTCGTTGAAGATTAATTAACTCAATTTACATTTTATGTTACTTGCACTTTTCTATTATTAATTGCTCACAACAACACCACTACACTGTATACTTAACCTCACTTTCGGTTTTGGTTGATCACAGCTGAATTATAGAAAATTTGTTTTACAAAAATCACTTGGCTTTAACATTAAATTCATTTTGTAAAACAACCAATTTAATTTGAGCGTCATTTAGTGGACGGAACATTTTTCCTCCAACTTCTGCTCAGTTTTTCGCTTGCGTTTGCTTTAAATAATACTGTGCTACATATATACACGCACACGTACATAAATATAGTTGGTTGGCGTGCAATTATTTTTTCTTAACACGTATATTTACACGTACGTATATTTTATATACAGTCCACTGTTTTTTTACTTTTAAAACTATTAAATTTGAGTTTATTTTCTTTCAAATAAATATTTACATTTACGATTTTATACAAAATTGATTAGAATTTCATTTAATTTGTTTGGGTTGATTTTGTTGGTGGAAAGCGTTAACTAATTTATATTAGCATTTTGGGGTATTCCACAGACACTGACTCTGTGGATTTAATATTTTTGGAAATATTCATTGTTTCTAATTTTTAAAAAATTTTGAATATGGAAGCATATAACCGCCTCGCAGACACCGTAATTGAATTCGACATCGAATTCTTAAGCAAACCCGCAAGCGATCACTCAAAAAATTCCTGAAAGCAGCAGGAGTTGAAGTCCATGTGGGATAAAGCCAAAGCTGCTTTCGATGATCTGCTAGTGGCCGAGGACATTACCGCTAAAGACGTTACCGCAATTAGAAAGAAAAATAAATCATGCTATACCGTTTTTGTGCGGTGCATGACAAAAATTAATGACCTGGAGGAAAAATTTGATAAGGCAGAGAAGGAAAACGATGCTGCCTTCACGCCACGCAATTTGCATTTAGCACCTTGTGATAATGATATATTCAAAGGTGATTATTTGTCATGGCCAACTTTTCGTGACATGTTCACGGCCATTTATATTCTAAATAAAAGCCTGTCGCCAGTACAAAAATTATATTATCTCATACAAAAAACCCAAGGTAAAGCCAGAGATATCGTTAAGAAATGCGAATAGACGAATGATGGTTTTGATATAGCTTGGAAAAATTTGTGCGACAGGCATGAAAATAAGAGAATATTAGTCAACATCCAATTAAAGATTCTTTTCAACAGTCAATCAGTCGAAACTGAATGCGGTAATTCAATCAAAAGAATTCAAAGGAACATAAATAATTGCATATCCTCGTTAGTAAGTCATCATATGGACATATCTAATTGGGATCCAATTATTACATATTTATGTTCAACTAAGCTTCCTGATGTGACCCTTTCGCTATGGGAACAGTCCGTAGAAAACAAGACAGAAACTTCCAAGTGGGCGGATATGGACCGATTTCTGACAAATCGTTTTTAAACGTTAGAATCGGTCTCAGGTTTAAGAGGTATAAAGAGTACAAAACCTCAAAATGTACAAAACTCAAAGCAGGCCTCTGAACATCCCCCAAAGAAACTTGGCGCTTTCCAAGCAAGTATAGCTAAAGGCACTTGTAAAATGTGTCAAAGCAATGATCACAAAATTTATGCGTGTTCAAAGTTCAAAAATTTGAACACCACTGAAAGACTTGCTTTCATAAAGAGAAATCACTTCTGCCTAAACTGTCTGTCATCGGGGCATTCAGTGTCAAAATGTCCAAGTGCATACAATTGCAGCAACTGTCATTTAAGACATAATACCCTTCTGCATTTACAGACAAGTAAGGCAAAACCTACACCGGTAAATAATTCTGCAGATTTAGCGGAAGAGCAACCGTGCACTTCAAAGCAAGCTCAATCCCAAAATCAATCTGCAAAACAACAAAAAAAAACGGAAAGATAAAACTACAGTCAAATCTAATTTTATCAATACAAGCAAATGTGTTTTACTAGGCACAGCTCGCGTCACCATTCATTAAAATGGTACAGATTTTTCGGCCAGAGCTCACATAGATTCGGGATCTGAATGCTCTTTTATCACTGAAAGACTTAGACAACGAATCAACCTGCCAACTCGAAAGATGTATGCTCAAGTCTCGGGCATCAATAATTCAGTTTCTGCGCAGGTAAAAGAGGCATGCGCCATTCAGTTGCGGTCCCCAGTTGACCCACTAATTTCTATTGACGCTTTAGTTCTAGTTCTACCATATTTTACAGGTAATTTGCCAACATGCGATGTTAGTGCATTAACACAACAACCATTCCCTGATCTCATGCTTGCGGATAAACGTTTCTTCGTGAATGAGCCAGTTGATAATATATTCTTAGCACTATTTTAACTCAAGAAACTGTCTTTGGTTGGATACTGACTGGTCGCGCTGATGCAGCCAGGCCAACCAATCATAATCGGGTATCCTTTTACAATGAAGTGGCTTTAGACAAACAGCGAAGGTCATTTTGAGAGCTCGAAGACACGCCGAAAGCTAAAGCCTCCACATTAGAAGATACATTTTTTGGGGAATTGTATCAACGTACAATGCAGCGGAATTCTGACGGAAGATACATTGTTTCGCTTCCGTTCAGGTCAGAATTCCCAGGAGAGATAAATCTAGGTCCATCATTAAGAATAACATGCTCTCAATTCTATAAAAATGAAACCCGACTTAGAAAAAATCTCGATTTACAGAAAGAATACAATAGAGTCATACTAGAATACGAGATTATGGGGCATATATCAAAATTAAATTCAATTCAATCGGCCAATGCAGTCGATAATTATTATTTACCATATCATGCGGTAATAAAAGAAGAAAGTATCTCCACCAAAGTTAGAGTTGTTTTTAATGCTTCTTCGCGTTCTTCAAATGGTGTAAGCCTGAACTATGTTCTTCTTCCCGATCCTGTGCTTCAGGCTGATCTACCAACATTAATTATTCGCTGGCGACTTTTCAGATACTTCTTCAATAGCGATATTGAGAAGATGTATAGGCAAATCCTAGTAGATGATAATCATACAAGATACCAAAGAATAGTTTTCCGCTCAATGATGATCAAATCAGTCTGTATGAGCTCAAAACAGTGAAATTTTGTATCAATTGTGCTCCTTATCTAGCAATAAGGACTTTACTTAAACTGGCTGATGATTCCGAAAAATCTCATCCAATCGGCTCAAATATTCTATGAAAAAATATGTATGTCGACGACGATCTTTCGGGAGGGCATACTATTGCATCTGCGATCAGAGCAAGAGATGAAATTTCAGAGGTTTTAAGTTCAATGGACTTCAAATTCCAGTGAAGTATTACAGGGTATTCCCAAAGCTCATCTACTGAGCGAAGATTTCTTAGAATTTGAAGATTCAAGTAGTGTAAAGGCGCTAGGTATTAGGTGGAATGCTCATTCCGATCAGTTTTACTTCATAGCAAAACCTATAGAAGAAAACACCGAGCCCACAAAAAGAGCGATACTATCTACTATCGCAAAACTCTTTGACCCATTACAGTTAGCTACAACCAAATTCAAAGCACTTTCACAGGAATGTTTCTTTCGAAAACCAGATTGTTGAGGTATAATAATTACATTATCTTCTAAATATTTTACCAGCTTATTTTTTACCACTGTTTCCAAAATTTTTTCATCACATTTTATCGTGTTAATAGGTCTTATCTCCTCAGCTTTGATGGTATTTTTAACTTTTTCTAATGGTACAACTATAGAAGATTTCCATAAACTAGGAACGAGACCTTTATATAAGCTCTCATTAAGAAGTTGAGAATAGAAAAAACCTGTATACGATATGGAGTCTTTAACGACTCCTTCCGACACATGTTCCTTCCCCCCAATTTTATTTTTAAACTTACGTATTATATCAACTATTTCTCAAGTGGATACTTTCTGAAACTTAAAAACATTAGGGCCATTTTGCTCATCTATAGTACTTTCATTACTAAAAGAAGTAGGAATATTCATGCTAATCTCCAATATACTATCAATGAAATAGATATTCAAAGACTGCGCTATTTCATTTTCCTCTGTGCAGAGTTGGTCGTTTATTTTAATTTTTTTAATACCATTGTTTTCTTTAGCCATGCTTATGGAATTTTTCAAGTTTTTCCACATGACCTTACTATCACCAGCACTATGGTTGATTTTGTTTTCCATGTACTTGGCTTTTTTTATCTTAATTAGCCGTTTATATTGGCGTTTCGCAATATAATATTCACTCTATTCTCCATTGGATAGGCTGATCTTGTAAAGATTTAGCTTACATTTATTTAAGTTAGCCAGCTCAAAATCATACCACTTGTTCATAAGTTTGACATTGACTTCTTTAGAATATGTCAGGGTGGTCACTGCGCTTGATAGCGTATTCTATAGGTGTGTTGCCTTATTTTCGATGCTCAGATTTTCAAAGTCAGTGTAGTTAAGTAATTCATTAACAAGGCTGTCGCTTGTATAATTTTCCCAGGAAATTATTGTTCTCTTCGTTCTCATCTGAAATAGTTTATGTAATTTGATTTTGAATTTAATTGTTTCATGATCTGAAATCTGAAACTCTTCTCATTTTAAACATGATATAGAGCTACTATCTGTAAATAACAAGTCGATCAATGTGTCTGTCGTATCGCCCTTTCGTGTGCATAAATCTATTTTTTGCTCCATAGCAAAGGATCGAAATAAGTCAACTAGCTGTTTACTATAATTTGTGCTCTTGTAAAGGTTTATATTGAAATCGCCCACAAAGATAATATTATCCTGCGTTACGCAGTTATTATTTAAAATGTCGTATAAGTACGTTATAAATTCTGCATCACTCGAGCTCGGTGAGTGATATATCAGAGCTATTTGATATTGGGGGAAAATATTTTTAACTTTTGGTATAATACACCAGATGTTCTTGTTTAATGTTCTGTTGTAACTTATTGAGTATTCAATTGTTTCATTTATATATATTAGCACACCGCATGTGTGCCTGCTGTGGGAATCGCACCGTACAAGTTTATATGTTTGTATCTGTAGCTCTTGATTCGTTATTTCTTCAGTCGAACAAGTCTCCGAACAAAATATTAAATGTGGTTTATGTACATCTATCAGACGCTCCAGTTCAGCTTTATTGGCGACGATACTGCTAATATTTAAATATATACAACTTAGCTCCTCTGGTATTCGTTTCTAAACTCGTGCCTTATTTCTTGGCTGCGAATATTTTTTATACGCAGGACAATCTTTGCTGAAAGCGTAACGTCATTACCTTTTTTTTTATTAAGTTCGCTATAGTTTACACATTTAACAATGTTAGATGTGCACTCTTTGCTATAATGGGGTCCAGCACATTTGCTGCAAGCTACTTTATTCGTGCACTCAGCTGCTTTGTGCTTATATCCCAGACATTTAAAACACCTCAAAACACATATATGCTCGTAAGCGACGCAAGTATCCCACTCTATATATAGTTTCTTTTGTTGCAACACATTATCGAATGTTACGGCATCTGTTTCCACGAACGCAATGTAGCTTACTTCTCTACGATTGGTATTTTCATACAGTTTTAACACTTTAAAATCCTTTCCGTTACATGAGTCATTTTGCTTAGTTAAGCATTCTACCAAACGCTCATTGCTAACTTTTTCAGTTAAACCAACAATTTTTATTTTCTTTTTTATTTCATCCTTATTTTTTGTTTTCTCTGCTTCGTAATCGTTTTCAATACCTTCTCTTACCTTTAGCTGGAATTTTTCACAGGCGTCTTTATTTTTACATTCTACAATAATGGCACCACTATTTACTACTTTAACATTTTTAACAAGGCCTTCGGTAGGTTCGACAACTTTTTCTAGAGCTTCCTTGGTTTCCTTAGTTTTTTTGCCCTTCTTTTTCGGTTTAATGACAATTTTATTCTCATTTACTGAAGCGACCTGAGCATAAGATAGTTTTTCTGGCTGATCACGCGTAAATCGTTAAGCAATTCATTACTCTTTTTTAATTCATTAGATAAATCTTTTACTATCTCATTCTTCATTGCAATCAATTTTACTTCTTTGTTATGCTCTAAAAGGGAGTTGAAGTCCGTAATAATGCTACTTTTAATCTGGGAGAACATATTACAAAATATCTGCTCGACTATCTGTTTATTATCAACGGCTTTCATTTTTGTTTCTTCACATTTATTAATCAAATGTTTGATTTCCATAAATTTAGTATTGGTATCCGATAATGCACATACATTACAGAACCATTTTATGTTCATATTATTTTCTATGATCTTTTTTCCATTTCTTTTAATATTACCGCATTTCAAGCAGAAACTATAGCCACACCCACCAGAGCATGCTACTATGTCATCTACCTGAAGCAGTTTCGCAGTACATTCTTTGCACTCTGCTGGCATTGTAAATGTATATCTTTATAAGAAAATGTAAAAGATATGCAACTTTACATGAAAACTTTGTGATACACAACTTTAAATATTCGGAAGACTGGTTTGAAAAAATAAACTAAAAATATTTATAAATATATATTTATCTACCGTGATGGCAGCCCTGTTTTAGGCTGACACTTTTCACTCTTTTATGTCTTCTATCATTCACCTTTGTAAACAAATTCAGTGCTTATCGGGCGCTGATTTTTCGCGCTAAGTTAATGATAGCAAAGAAAAGTCAAAAACACAATATAAAGAGCACAATTAGTAGCGACAGTATAGCAACAAAGCGGCTTGACAGGTTGTTGATGTTCTCACCCCTACTCAGCGTATCAGCAGGCGTTTGTGTGAAAGTGTGCTTGGCGATGTTTGCAGCGCGCCGACTGCGGTAATGGCAGCAGAGCAGATAGCTTTTGCAAATTACTAACCACCTAAATACTCCACTCTTCCAAACTATGTTTTTAGATTTGTCCACCTGAATACAGCTTCCCGCACCTGTTGTCAGATGTTGTACGTTTTTTTAGCGCTTTTGTATGTTGTTTACTATTTTTTTGTTTAATAAAAACACGGAGCACGTATCAAAACGACCGTTTTGTTCTTCTCTTCTCGCCAGCCGCCTATCAAAAAAATTGCCGCTAGATGGCGCATGGATCGAGATATTCACAAAAATCCTATTTGTGGTTCGATTTGATTTGGTCCATATTTGGAACACATAATAAATACATGAAGAAAAAGCGACCTATGATGCCCGATTTGGCTCATATTTGGAACAAATATTGCATACAGTCCAGTAGAAGTGACATCAAAATTTTTTGGAGTTGGAGGAGGGACAAGCATACGTGGCGCAGAGTCGAGTAAAGTTTTTGCAAGGATTATGTATTGAGGACTTAGGTTGTAACAAATTGTCAGGAAAGAGTCCCTGTAATAACGAGAAATAATGAATAGAATGAGAAATAATAGGCAATTAAATAAGGACTAAAATCTTGAAAATAAAATAATTAAAAAAAAATTTTAAGTTAAACGGTTTTATTGAAAACAATACTTACATGAAATAATAATACAAAAAGCTAGAAAAGAATTAGGTAGGTCCTAGGTAATAGTCATCACACTCCTTATCAATCTAGGGCATTGATCAGACAATTAAATAAAAGCGTTGGACGCGTCATATTTCTATTCATAGTCATAAGTAAAACCAACTGAACCTTGACCAGGTTATGCTACGCCTCACATTTTTAGAAATTTCACGCTCCCAACGCTTTTATTTAATTGTCTGATCAACGCGCTAGATTGATAAGGAGTGTGATGACTAGTACCTAGGACCTACCTAATTATTTTCTAGCTTTTCGTATTATTATTATTTCATGTAAGTATTGTTTTCAATAAAACCGTTTAGCTTAAAATTTTTTTTTAATTATTTTATTAAGCGTCCAGAAGAGGTAGGTTTTGAATACCAGTGAAGAAAAAGGTTGTGTTTCTCCCTATGGATGGAGACACCAAGAAAAGGTATTTTAGAGTTGGCTTCCATTTCCATTGTAAATTGCAGTTTTTTGTGATATTTATTCAGAATATCTAGAATAATGTTCGCGTCGTTACGTTTAATTATAGCCAAGAGATCGTCCACATATTTACATATAAATTTTATGTCTATATCAAATCGTTGCTTAAGTTCCAAAATAGCATTGTCAAGTAAGTCATCTATAACAATGTCAGCGATTGTAGGTGAAATTAGATTGCCCATAGACATTCCAAACGTTTGCGTATAAAGCTTATTATCAAACATAAAATAATTATTATCTTTAAGGCAGAAATCTAATATCTCCTGGAATTTCGGCTTTGAAATATTGGTTTTTTCTTTTATTTGGTTCCATTTTCCTAGAATTAATTTCGAGGCTAACATTGTTGGTATGCTGGTGAACAATGAAACGACATCAAACCACACTAGAACTTCATCATCACATAACCTTATATTGGCTAATCTATATTTTAGGTTGAACGAATTCTTATCATTGTATTTTTCGATATTAAAGCTTGTTGTAGAATATCTCCAACGTACTTTTACAATTTGCAGCAGGGGACTATTACTTTCATTTGATTTTGGAGAAAATTGTGCTAGCTGCAGAAGTTAACAGCTCTGAAAAAATAATCTATAAACGCATGCAATTAATGGCTTACGACATTGACATCATGGGCCTAAACACCCGCGCCGTAGGTTCTGCTTACTCCAAACTGGAAAGGAAGCGGAAAAGATGGGTTTCATGTTGAATAAGAACAAAATACAGTACCTGCTGTCATCAGGAAAAGAGTCGACGCATTTGCGTTGAAATTCATCGTACCCGTCCTGCTATATGGTACTGAAGCATGTACCATGACAACATCAGATGATGTGCTCTGAGGGTGCTTTGGAGAATATTTCTTTGAAAGATTTACGGACCTCTACGCGTTGGCGAGGGCGAGTGCCGAAGAAACTGAGCTTTACACAAACATCAACATAGTTCAGCGAATTAAACCACATTGGCTACGCTGGCTAGGCCAACTTTTACGAATGAAAAATGATCATTGTATAGTTTTTGTTGAATTTTTTCGTAGGCTAATCGAATCTAACCACTGCTTAGTGCAAATGAAACATTCCACTATTTTTCCCGACTAAAACTTTTTTAGCATCTTCAGGGGCATTTCCATTTTATTCGCTGGTGAAGAGAGGAATTACAAATATAAATTTTAATTTAAAGGCCATAACAAACATATCTACTTGGTAATCCCAAACATTCACGTAGACACATACATAGATACATATAACATAGTCAATTAACTCACAATATATAATTCACATAATGTGACCAGCATTTCATCTTTCAGCTCACAGAAACGACAAATTTGGGTATCGGATAGATTTAACTTACTTAGGTGATATCGTATCTTCGCGATGGACACACATCTTGCCGCGATGCGAGGGCTTAGTCGACGACCAAGGGAATATGCTACCCAGTAAGATGCAGGTTCATATGGATCTCCATGACTGCGGTGGCCTAGAACTAGGGTGAGCGATGACCAAGATCTGCCCCTACCAATCCAGGTTGCTATGCGGCACCGTGCCCATTGGATGCTTGCAGATTGGAGGTTAGTCTGGCTGTATTTGTACGGAGCCTCTCTGACACCGGGCCGCCTCAGAGAGTAGAAATGGTCTTACCGCGGTAAGGGGCTCTGCCGCGGCTGACGACACTTTTTCCCCTTTCCAATAAATTGACCCTAAGCTGGCCTCGTCTAGCAATGGGTCGTACGAACAAGATGAATAACGACAAAAAGCAACAAGTAAGGAAGGCTAAGTTCGGGTGTAACCGAACATTACATACTCAGCTGACAGCTTAGCTGCGTTGGTTTCGTATATGGTTTATAAGTGGATTTTGATTCCATATCACATACGTTTGGAAATATCGACCAAATTGTAGACCAAGGGTGACGTTTTTTGGAATAATTTTCCTTTATCCTTTGTCAAATAAGGCAAAATATTCATGTAGGGAAATGAACCCAGGGTAACCCTGGAATGCGTTTGTATGACATGCGTTGTGGTTGTTGTTGTAGCAGTGCTTCGCCCCTTCCAATAGGCGCAACCCAATACAAATTGTCATCAATACCCTCTAACGGGAGTCTAAGGAAACTTACTGTTTCAACAGGGGTGGACCATATTGAGCAAGCAGGACATATGCTTTGTATGTCGGGGTTGATTCTGGATAGGTAAGAGTTTAACCTGTTACAGTATCCAGATAGAAGATGAGCTAGAGCGACACAAGACTTACGGAATTACCTTTTTGTGAGGTACTCCAATTTATATGCTTCAGCACAGTTGTTTAGGCCAACAGCCTAAACTCTAAACATAAAAGGTCGCCCTCGATTTTTTTCTTATATTGGTCAACAGTGCCAGTCAAACTGTTTATGTCAAACTGTTTATGTTAACCATACAAATGAACATCGCTGGAATAAATAAACAGTTTGACTGGCAAGCGGTATTGACCTGTTATATATTTTTTAAATCACTTGTTTTCTTTCCGCCGAAGTTCCAGATTCACCAACCAAATTGTACAGCGACCATCATAAGCGCCCTTTTTGCGAATCAACAAGCACACAGTGTTTAAATATTATTAAAGCGACCATATCCAGACAAATAATAGTACTTGGTATTTTGGAGTCGTGAGGGTTTATTTGTGGCAATAAGAACACAGAAATTTGGCTATCAAAATTTATAAATTATTGAGTTTGCGACCAATAACACCAACAACTTCATAGCGATTTCATCAGTTCGAAACATCTAATCTAATATATATTATAAATGGCAAAGTTTGGATGTGAAGATGTTTGGATGTTTGGATGTTTGTCCAGACGTTTGTCTTTGTGACTCAATCACGCAAGAACGGCTGGACCGATTTGGATGAAATTTTGCACACATATAGCCAATAGTCTAGAAGGATCTACTAGCTATATATTTTTCGAAAGGGGCGTGGTCTCCACCCCCTAGGAACAGTTAAAATTTAATTATTATATTTTTTCGTCTTTGCGACTGAATCACGCCAGAATGGCTACACGGATTTTGATGAAATTTGGGACACAGACAGTAGTCTACTAGCGAAATTTTTTTCGAACACGGAAAGAGGGGTGGGGGTCCCACGACCCCTTCGAGAAATTATTTTTCATAATTTTTACACATTATAGCTTTACGTATACTGGCCTTCACCAATATCACAGACTCAAGGGGTCAAATAAGTCGAGGGCTTACAAAGGAAGCAGTGACACCCTCCGCCCGACCCCCTTTATCTCCCCCTCTGGTGTAAAATCCATAAATTGTTATAACTCAATCTAAATTTTCTCCTAAATCAATAGTTTTTGGTATCTGGTACATACAGAACGAGATCTAGACAATTTTGGAGGAACGATCAGTGGTCCTCTCCTCTACTCCCGCCATCCGCCCTCCATCAATTGTTTTTATTAGCACGCTTTTATTAGCTTTACCTGTATGTTTCTATGTAACTTTTTATTCGCTCCAATGCGCCTGCTGCCTTATTAACATGGTTTTATAATTAGCATCACCTTATTTGTAATCCCGTAAGGGTCATATCGAGACCCTTCCGGGATCATTTCTGGATGGTTTTCGGGATCGGTCCGGGGTTACGCTGGGGTAATTTCGGGACTTTTTCGGGACTATTTCGAGATCATTTTGGGACCCTTCCGGGATCATTTCTGTATAGTTTTCGGGATCCCTCCGGGATCCCGTCGGGGTTATTTTGGGACATTTTCGGGACTATTCCGGAATCATTTCGGGACTATTTCGCGATCATTTGGGGACCCTTCCGGCATCATTTCTGGATGGTTTTCGGGATCCGACCGGAATCCCGTCGGGGTACTTTCGGGATCATTTGCGTACCTTCGAGAGATAAATTCTTGATGGTTTCCGGGATCATTACGGAACTTTTTCGGGGTTATTTTGGGTCCCTTTAGGCATCATTTCTGGATGGTCCTCGGGATTCGTCCGGCATCCCGTCGGGGTCATTTCGGGACTTTTTCGCGACTAATACGGGATCATTCGGCATCATTTCTGGATGGTTTTCGGGATCCGCCCGGGATCTCGTCGGGGTCATTTGAGGACTTTTTCGGGATCATTTGGGGGCTCTTCCGGCATCATTTCTGGATGGTTTTCGGGATCCGTCCGGGATCTCGTCGGGGTCATTTGGGGACTTTTTCGGGATCATTTGGGGCTCTTCCGGCATCATTTCTGGATGGTTTTCGGGATCCGTCCGGGATCTCGTCGGTGTCATTTGGGCACTTTTTCGGGATCATTTGGGGGCTCTTCCGGCATCATTTGTGGATGGTTTTCGGGATCCGTCCGGGATCTCGTCGGGGTCATTTGGGGGCTCTTCCGGCATCATTTCTGGATGGTTTTCGGGATCCGTCCGGGATCTCGTTGGGGTTATTTGGGGACTTTTTCGGGATCATTTTGGGGCTCTTCCAGCATCATTTCTGGATGGTTTTCGGTATCCGTCCGGGATCCCGTCGGGGTAATTTCGGGACTTTTTCGCGACTAATACGGGATCATTTGGGAACCCTTTCGGCATCATTTGTGGATGGTTTTCGGGATCCGTCCGGGATCCCGTCGGGGTCAATTCCGGACTTTTTCGCGACTAATACGGGATTATTTGGGAACCCTTTCGGCATCATTTCTGGATGGTTTTCGGATACGTCCGGGATCCCATCAGGGTAATTTCGGGACTATTAGGGGATCATTTGGGAACCTTTCCGGCATCATTTCTGGATAATTTTCGGGATCCGTCCGGGATGCCGACGAGGTCATTTCGGGACTATTTCGGGATCATTTGGGATACCTACCGGCATCATTTCTGGATGGTTTTTGGGATTCGTCCGGGATCCCGTCGTGGTCATTTCGGGACTTTTTCTCGCCTAATACGGGATAATTTGCGGACCCTTTCGGCATCATTTCTGGATAGTTGTCGGGATCCCGTCACGGTCATTTCGGGACTACTAGGGGATTATTTGAGGACCTTTCCGGCATCATTTCTGGATTATTTTCGGAATCCTTTCGGGATCCCGTCAGGGTCATTTTGGGACTTTTTCGGGGCTAATACGGGATCATTTGGGGATCCTCTAGGGGTCGTTTCGTGACTTTTTCTGTATTATTTCGGAATCATTTTGGGACCCTTTCGGCATAATTTCTGGATGGTTTGCCGGATCTATCAGGGTCATTTCGGGACCATTTTGGGATCATTTGGGGACCCTTCCGAGATCATTTCTGGATCCGTCCGCGATGCCGTAGGAGCCATTTCGGGATTTTTTATTACTTTTCCGGGATAGTTTTTGCACCTTTCCGGGATCATTTCTGGATCTGTGCGGGATCCCATCTGGGTCATTTCCGGACTATTTCGGGATCATTTTGGGATCCTTCCGGAATCATTTCTGTATGGTTTTCGCGATCCGTCGTGGATCCCCTCGGAGCCATTTCGGAACATTTTCTGGAGTATGTCGGGATAATTTAGGGACCCTTCCTGTATATTTTCTGGATGGTTTTTGAGATCCGCCCGGGAGCCCGTCAGGGTCATTTCGAAACCTTTTCGGGATCATTTTGGAACACCTTCAGGGATCATTTCTGTGTGGTTCTCTGGATACGTCTAGAATAGTGTCGCTGTCATTTCGGGTTTTTTTGGGACTATTCGGGGAACTTTTGGAGACCCTTTCGGGGCATTTCTGAATGGTTTTCGGGATCCGTCCGCGATAGCGTGGGGGTCATTTCGTAGCTTTTTCTGGATAATTTCGGGATCATTTGGGATCCTATCAGGTTATCAGCTGATTTAGTTCTTTTTTTACTCAATTACAAAAATAAAATGCATTAGACAGAAAACAAAATTTTAAACAGATAACTTGATAAGCAGGCTAACGCGAATAACCCATATATTTAAATTTCTCCTTGCGGACGGGGCCGCGGGTAAAGGCTAGTCTACAAATAAAAGGTACGTGGTTATTTTCAGTGAGCACATTATAATAAAATTAGTGAAAGTGCGCGAGTGATTTGTGAAACAAAAATTAAACATTAAATTTGTACAAATAGCCCTTTGGACCATCAGATATTATTTGTCACCAACGGTAAGAATATTTGACACGGCTTAAGGGTCTTCAGTGTCGCACCAACGCACACACATATTTGTACAAAACAGTGTTTGTGGTTTAAATACAAGAAAAGTTGCAAGCAAATTCGTTGAAGATTAATTAACTCAATTTACATTTTATGTTACTTGCACTTTTCTATTATTAATTGCTCACAACAACACCACTACACTGTATACTTAACCTCACTTTCGGTTTTGGTTGATCACAACTGAATTATAGAAAATTTGTTTCACAAAAATCACTTGGCTTTAACATTAAATTCATTTTGTAAAACAACCAATTTAATTTGAGCGTCATTTAGTGGACGGAACATTTTTCCTCCAACTTCTGCCCTGTTTTTCACTTGAGTTTGCTTTAAATAATACTGTGCTACATATATACACGCACACGTACATAAATATAGTTGGTTGGCGTGCAATAATTTTTTCTTAACACGTACGTATATTTTATATACAGTCCACTGTTTTTCACTTTTAAAACTATTAAATTTGAGTTTATCTTCTTTCAAATAAATATTTACATTTACGATTTTATACAAAATTGATTAGAACTTCATTTAATTTGTTTGGGTTGATTTTGTTGGTGGAAAGCGTTAACTAATTTATATTAGCATTTTGGGGTATTCCACAGACACTGACTCTGTGCATTTAATATTTTTGGAAATATTCATTGTTTCTAATTTTTAAAAATTTTTGAATATGGAAGCATATAACCGCCTAGCAGACACCGTAATTGAATTCGACATCGAATTCTTAAGCAAACCCGCAAGCGATCACTCAAAAAATTCCTGAAAGCAGCAGGAGTTGAAGTCCATGTGGGATAAAGCCAAAGCTGCTTTCGATGATCTGCTAGTGGCCGAGGACATTACCGCTAAAGACGTTACTGCAATTAGAAAGAAAAATAAATCATGCTATACCGTTTTTGTGCGGTACATGACAAAAATTAATGACCTGGAGGAAAAATTTGAGAAGGCAGAGAAGGAAAACAATGCTGCCTTCACGCCACGCAATTTGTATTTAGCACCTTGTGATAATGATATATTCAAAGGTGATTATTTGTCATGGCCTACTTTTCGTGACATATTCACGGCCATTTGTATTCTAAATAAAAGCCTGTCGCCAGTACAAAAATTATATTATCTCATACAAAAAACCCAAGGTAAAGCCAGAGAAATCGTTAAGAAATGCGAATTGACGAATGATGGTTTTGATATTGCTTGGAAAAATTTGTGCGACAGGTATGAAAATAAGAGAATATTACTCAACACCCAATTAAAGATCCTTTTCAACCGTCAATCAGTCGAAACTGAATGCGGTAATTCAATCAAAAGATTACAAAGGGACATAAATAATTGCATATCCTCGTTAGTAAGTCATCATATGGACATATCTAATTGGGATCCAATTATTACATATTTATGTTCAACTAAGCTTCCTGATGTGACCCTTTCGCTATGGGAACAGTCCGTAGAAAACAAGACAGAAACTTCCAAGTGGGCGGATATGGACCGATTTCTGACAAATCGTTTTTAAACGTTAGAATCGGTCTCAGGTTTAAGAGGTATAAAGAGTACAAAACCTCAAAATGTACAAAACTCAAAGCAGGCCTCTGAACATCCCCCAAAGAAACTTGGCGCTTTCCAAGCAAGTATAGCTAAAGGCACTTGTAAAATGTGTCAAAGCAATGATCACAAAATGTATGCATGTTCAAAGTTCAAAAATTTGAACACTACTGAAAGACTTGCTTTCATATAAAGAAATCACTTCTGCCTGAACTGTCTGCCATCGGGGCATTCAGTGTCAAAATGTCCAAGTGCATATAATTGCAGCAACTGTCATTTAAGACATAATAGCCTTCTGCATTTACAGACAAGTAGGGCAAAACCTACACCGGTAAATAATTCTGCAGATTTAGCGGAAGAACAACCGTGCACTTCAAAGCAAGCTCAATCCCAAAATCAATCTGCAAAACAAAAAAAAAACGGAAAGATAAAACTACAGTCAAATCTAATTTTATCAATACAAGCAAAGGTGTTTTACTAGGCACAGCTCGCGTCACCATTCATTAAAATGGTACAGATTTTTCGGCCAGAGCTCACATAGATTCGGGATCTGAATGCTTTTTTATCACTGAAAGACTTAGACAACGAATCAACTTGCCAACTCGAAAGATGTATGCTCAAGTCTCGGGCATCAATAATTCAGTTTCTGCCCAGGTAAAAGAGGCATGCGCCATTCAGTTGCGGTCCCCAGTTGACCCACTAATTTCTATTGACGCTTTAGTTCTAGTTCTACTACATTTGACAGGTAATTTGCCAACATGCGATGTTAGTGCATTAATACAACAATCATTCCCTGATCTCGTGCTTGCGGATAAACGTTTCTTCGTGAATGAGTCAGTTGATCTTGTTCTGGACGGGGATATTTATCCGCAAATCATATTAGACGGTATCAAAAAAAATATTCTTAGCACTATTTTAGCTCAAGAAACTGTCTTTGGTTGGATACTGACTGGTCATCAGCACGATGCAGCCAGTCCAACAAATCATAATCGGGTATCCTTTTACAATGAAGTGGCTTTAGTCAAGCAGCGAAGGTCATTTTGGGAGCTCGAAGACACGCCGAAAGCTAAAGCCTCCACATTAGAAGATACATTTTGTGAGGAATTGTATCAACGTACAACGCAGCGGAATTCTGACGGAAGATACATTGTTTCGCTTCCGTTCAGGTCAGAATTCCCAGGAGAGATAAATCTAAGTCCATCATGAAGAAAAACGTGCTCACAATTCTATAAAAATGAAACCCGACTTAGAAAAAATCTCGATTTACAGAAAGAATACAATAGAGTCATACTAGAGTTCGAGATTATGGGGCATATGTCAAAATTAGATTCAATTCAATCGGCCAATGCAGTCGATAATTATTATTTACCACATCATGCGGTAATAAAAGAAGAAAGTATCTCCACCAAAGTTAGAGTTGTTTTTAATTCTTCTTCGCGTTCTTCAAATGGTGTCAGCCTGAACGATGTTATGTATGTCGACGACGTTCTTTCGGGAGGGCATACTATTCCATCTGCGATCAGAGCAAGAGATGAAATTTCAGAGGTTTTAAGTTCAGATGGTTTTCCGTTACGAAAATGAACTTCAAATTCCAGTGAAGTATTACAGGGTATTCCCAAAGCTCATCTACTGAGCGAAGATTTCTTAGAATTTGAAGATTCAAGTAGTGTAAAGGCGCTCGGTATTAGCTGGAATGCTCATTCCGATCAGTTTTACTTCATAGCAAAACCTATAGAAGAAAACACCGAGCCCACAAAAACAGCGATACTATCTACTATCGCAAAACTCTTTGACCCATTAGGGTGGCTAGCTCCAACAATTTTCGTGGCAAAAATGATTATGCAAAATATCTGGTTAGATGGTACTGGCTGGGATGAAACCGTTTCGCCTTCAACATTAGACAGGTGGAGAAATTTTACGAAAACGTACAAGGAGATCGACAAAATACGAATACCGCGTTGGGTAGCCTTTTCTCCAACAGAAAAGGTCGAAATCCACGGATTCTGCAATGCCTCCGAGAAAGTCTATGGTGCAGCCGTGTATTTGAGAGTGGAAAATAACGACGGTATACTGATGAATCTGCTTTTGGCAAAAACAAGAGTAGCTCTAGTCAAAACCATCTCACTTCCTCGACTGGAACTTTGCGGAGCAGTATTATTAGCGGAGATAACTGAATCTATCTACGCTAACCTTGATTTAGGTCAACAAGACATTCATCTTTGGACAGATTTGAAAATCGTGCTAGCTTGGATATGTAAACCTCCGTGCTCATGGTCAACTTTCGTTGCGCATCGAATTACAAAAATCATCGACAAAATTGGAAGTTCATCATGGTATCACGTGGATTCAGGTACAAACCCAGCAGATTTAGCCAGTAGAGGAATACTAGCAGAGATTTAGTCAACAATTCTCTGTGGTGGCAGGGTCCTTCTTGGCTCCAAGAAGAAAGAACGTGTATTACGGGAGTCCCTGTCGTGAAGACTTACCTCCGGTGTAAAACACAGATCAATGTCCGTTGATCTTCGGCCCAACAAGTTGGTACCAAATCGGTGAGCTGGGGTGTTCAAGTCAGCCAGCCTTGGTTTGGCCGAGGAGGACTATCCATCCTCCTCTTCCATTTTCGGGTAATGGCACCCGGTTGCACGGCAACTCCACCGCGAGTTCCGTGCTTGCCTCAGAATCCCTCTTTCATTGATTTTGATATCTCGATATCTGATTAACAAGTTAACCAGATTGAGATATTTAACGGCGGCGCTTGGTTTTGCTTAGATATTGCTTAAAGGGCCGCACTACGTTGACAAACAAAGTGAGCTTGGCATCCAATTATGCTCCGTCTTCAAACACCAAACACCATCACAATTTAAATCAAGGGATGTGACCAACCTTTTCCGCACACAGACCTGTGAGTGCCGAGTGCCCGCCTCAACATTGCCCCTCGACATCGCTTGAGGCCACACTACGTTGACAAACATTGTGTGCCATATTGTCTACTATTGGCTTCCATTTTCGCTACTAATTTCGCTCCAATTTCCACTCAATTACACAACAATTATGCAACGATTTGCCTCCAAATACACTCCTACCACAATTAAGGGATGTGGCCAACCTTTTCCGCTCACAGACCTGTAAGTACCGAGTACCTGCCCCAGCAACATCTTTGCATTGCAGTCCGCCACAACGTCAAATCTTGCCACATATAGGATGTGGCCATCCACACAGCGAACGCCTCCTATTCGCTTACGCAGTCTAAAGCAGCCTCAAACATCTCAAAAGACGAGATGAGCACCGGCCCACTCGTACAATTATCGATTGTTTTTCGGCTGACGATAGACATGCGTTCTTTCACCATCTTTCGTCGACTTTTGTACAGCATTTTGTCACAAATTAAGGGATGTGACCAACCTATCATCTGCCCCTCAGGGTCAGCTTCTCAATGAAATTGGGACTGCCGTGGCAAGCATGAGACCGAATTCCCTTGGGTCTAGGGTCCCCAAGGGAAAACAAGTCTACTCAGAGCGTGTGTCATAAGTGAACTCTATTTGAAACCACAGCCACCGCGATGCTCCCACGAGGGGGCCATCCCAGGACAGGAGGTGAGACCTGAGTACAAAGCATCGTTCGATGCAGTGCACCAGATCACACTGGCTTCTCCTGCTTCCGCGGTAGCAGTTTTTATAAAGACCTTGCCTAGGGTCCACAGGGTGATACACCGCGTCCACCCTGCTACCTTTCGAGTAAAACACCTTACTCACCTTACCGTAGGCATATTCTAACCCCTAACCCACAGGGGGAGGCTCCAAGAAGAGAAGGAAGGTTTGACAGCCGGAACGCTACGTGTATAATGCTGTAGGGACGAGCTAACCATAACAACGAACCAATCGATAATCGCCGCCGCAGCAGATAACTGGTTTTTTCCCATCCCTGGAAGAAAAAAAGAAAAAAAGGATTTTTTTCCCCTTTCTGCAGGAAGAACGTGGCGTGGTGGTACTTTTTTTCGTGGCTTGTGAAGAGTATTTATTATCCACCAACCAGTCTGACGCCGAAAATTCTGGACACCATTTTTGGCAACGATACCAAGCCAAGTCAAATAGTTGCGATACAAAATAGTCAATCAGCAAACAAAAATTTTCAATTTTAACAATTCGACAGATAACATTTCTTTTTTGCAAGAAGAACGTGGCGTGGTGGTACTTTTTTCGTGGCTTGTGAAGCGCATTTATTATCCACCAACCAATCTGACGTCGGAAATTCTGGACACAATTCTGCCAGACAATACCAAGCCAAGTCAGATAGTTGCGATACAAAATATTCCATCAGCAACCAAAAATCTCAATTTTAATAATTCGACAGCATAACCTCTTTTGGCAAAGAAGAACGTGGAGAGTTGTACTGTGTCGTGGCTTGTTAATCGACGCCGAAAATC